>NW_027420780.1:0-43239 GCF_009905375.1 Apium graveolens | reverse complement strand
CAAGTCAATTTGGTCCACATTTGGTTCTAATTAACATGTTACCTTCTCACCATATTAGAGTCCTTTGCACCTATAAGAGTCACTTTCCCCATATGCAACAATTGACATGTTACTATCATATACATCCAATTTGACATCCTTTTACCACCTATTAATGCCACTTTCATACAAGTTATTTTGTTCCACATTTTGGCACTAATCAACATGTAAGTCATTGTTCACCATATTAGAGTCACCTTTACACCCTATAATAGAGTCACTTGCCCCATATATTGATACATTTAACATATTAACATCACGTAATGCAATTAGACATCCTTTAACCATCTCTTGGTACTCCTTTCCTACAAGTCAATTTTGGCCCACATTTTGGCTCTCAATCCATTATGGCAGTGACTTCTCCCATATTAGAGTCACTTTACACCTTATAAAGAGTCACTTGCCATCATATATTTGCAATTAACATGTTTAACATCATGTACATGCAATTAGGAAATCCTTTTTACCCACCACTTAGTGCCATATTCATACATCAATTTTGGTCCACATTTTGGTTCTAATTAACCATGTAGTCACTTCTCACCATATTAGAGTCACTTTGCACCCTATAAGAGTCACTTTCCACCATATATGCAACAATTGACATTTCCATCATATACTCCAATTGACACATTTTCCACCTATTAATGCCACTTTCATTCATATATTGGTACAATTAAATGTTAACTCATGTATGCAATTAAAACCTTTTACCACCCTTAGTTGCCATATTCATACAAGTCATTTTGGTCCACATTTGGTTCTAATTAACCATGTTAGTCACTTCTCACCATATTAGAGTCACTTTGCACCCTATAAGAGTCACTTTCCACCATATATGCAACATTGACATGTTACATCATATACATCCATTGACATCCTTTTACCACCTATTAATGCCACTTTCATACAAGTTAATTTTGTTCCACATTTTGGCCTACCAAGCATGTAAGTCATTGTTCACCATATTAGAGTACCTTTACACCCTCTAAGAGTCACTTGCCCCATATATTGTACAATTAACATGTTAACATCACGTAATGCAATTAGACATCCTTTAACCACCTCTTGGTACCCTTTCCTACAAGTCAATTTTGGCCACATTTTGGCTCTAATCAATCATGTAAGTGACTTCTCACCATATTAGAGTCACTTTGCACCTTATAAGAGTCACTTCCATCATATATTGGTACAATTAACATGTTAACATCATGTACATGCAATTAAATCCTTTTACCACCTCTTAGTGCCATATTCATACAAGCATTTTGGGTCCACATTTTGGTTCTAATTAACCATGTTAGTCACTTCTCACCATATTAGAGTCACTTTGCACCCTATAAGAGTCCTTTCCACCATAATGCAACAATTGACATGTTAACATACATCCAATTTGACATCCTTTTACCACCTATTAATGCACTTTCATACAAGTTAATTTTGTTCCACATTTTTGGCTCTAATCAACCATGTAAGTCACTGTTCACCATATTAGTACCTTTACACCCTATAAGAGTCCTTGCCCCATATTGATACAATTAACATATTAACATCACGTAATGCAATTAGACATCCTTTAACCACCTCTTGGTACCCCTTTCCTACAAGTCAATTTTGGGCCACATTTTGGCTCTAATCAATCATGTAGTGACTTCTCACCATATTAGAGTCACTTTGCACCTTATAGAGTCACTTCCATCATATATTGGTACAATTAATGTTAACATCATGTACATGCAATTAGAAATCCTTTTACCACCTCTTAGTGCCATATTCATACAAGTCAATTTTGGTCCACTTTTGGTTCTAATTAACCATGTTAGTCACTTCTCACCATATTAGAGTCACTTTGCACCCTATAAGAGTCACTTTCACCATATATGCAACAATTGACATGTTAACATCAATACATCCAATTTGACATCCTTTACCACCTATTAATGCCACTTTCATACAAGTTAATTTTGTTCACATTTTGGCTCTAATCACATGTAAGTCTTGTTCACCATATTAGAGTACCTTTACACCTATAAGAGTCACTTGCCCCATATATTGATACAATTAACATATTAACATCACGTAAATGCAATTAGACATCCTTTAACCACCTCTTGGTACCCCTTTCCTACAAGTCAATTTTGGGCCACATTTTGGTTCTAATCAATCATGTAAGTGACTTCTCACATATGAGTCACTTTGCACCTATAAGTCACTTGCCATCATATATTGGTACAATTACATGTTAACATCATGTACATGCAATTAGAAATCCTTTTACCACCTTTAGTGCCTATTCATACAAGTCAATTTTGGTCCAATTTTGGTTCTAATTAACCATGTTAGTCACTTTTCACCATATTAGAGTCACTTTGCACCCTATAAGAGTCACTTGCCACCAAATATTGATATAATTAACAAGTTAACATCAGTACATGCAATTAGACATCCTTTAACCACCTCTTGGTACCCCTTTCGTACAACATTTTGGGCCACATTTTGGCTATAATCAATTATGTAAGTGACTTCTCACCATATTAGAGTCACTTTGCACCTTATAAGAGTCACTTGCCATCATATATTGGTACAATTAACATGTTAACATCATGTACATGCAATTAGAAATCCTTTTACCACCTCTTAGTGCCATATTACAGTCAATTTTGGTCCACATTTTGGTTCTAATTAACCATGTTAGTCACTTCTCACCATATTAGAGTCACTTTGCACCCTATAAGAGTCACTATATGCAACAATTGACATGTTAACATCATATACATCCAATTTGACATCCTTTTACCACCTATTAATGCCACTTTCATACAGTTAATTTTGTTCCATATTTTGGCTCTAATCAACCATGTAAGTCACTGTTCACCATATTAGAGTACCTTTACACCCTACACTTGCCCCATATATTGATACAATTAACATGTTAACATCACGTAAATGCAATTAGACATCCTTTAACCACCTCTTGGTACCCCTTTCCTACAAGTTAATTTTGGGCCACATTTTGGCTCTAATCAATCATGTAAGTGACTTCTCACCATATTAGAGTCACTTTGCACCTTATAAGAGTCACTTCCATCATATATTGGTACAATTACATGTTAACATCATGTACATGCAATTAGAAATCCTTTTACCACCTCTTAGTGCCATATTCATACAAGTCATTTTGGTCCACATTTTGGTTCTAATTAACCATGTTAGTCACTTCTCACCATATTAGAGTCACTTTGCACCCTATAAGTCACTTTCCACCATATATGCAACAATTGACATGTTAACATCATATACATCCAATTTGACATCCTTTTACCACCTATTAATGCCACTTTCATACAAGTTAATTTTGTTCCACATTTTGGCTCTAATCAACCATGTAAGTCACTGTTCACCATATTAGAGTACCTTTACACCCTATAAGGTCACTTGCCCCATATATTGATACAATTAACATGTTAACATCACGTAAATGCAATTAGACATCCTTTAACCACCTCTTGGTACCCCTTTCCTACAAGTCAATTTTGGGCCACATTTTGGCTCTAATCAATCATGTAAGTGACTTCTCACCATATTAGAGTCACTTTGCACCTTATAGAGTCACTTGCCATCATATATTGGTACAATTAACATGTTAACATCATGTGCAATTAGAAATCCTTTTACCACCTCTTAGTGCCATATTCATACAAGTCAATTTTGGTCCACATTTTGGTTCTAATTAACCATGTTAGTCACTTCTCACCATATTAGAGTCACTTTGCACCCTATAAGAGTCACTTTCCACCATATATGCAACAATTGACATGTTACATCATATACATCCAATTTGACATCCTTTTACCACCTATTAATGCCACTTTCATACAAGTTAATTTTTTCCACATTTTGGCTCTAATCAACCATGTAAGTCACTGTTCACCATATTAGAGTACCTTTACACCCTATAAGAGTCACTTGCCCCATATATTGATACAATTAACATGTTAACATCACGTAAATGCAATTAGACATCCTTTAACCACCTCTTGGTACCCCTTTCCTACAAGTGAATTTTGGGCCACATTTGGCTCTAATCAATCATGTAAGTGACTTCTCACCATATTAGAGTCACTTTGCACCTTATAAGAGTCACTTGCCATCATATATTGGTACAATTACATTTAACATCATGTACATGCAATTAGAAATCCTTTTACCACCTCTTAGTGCCATATTCATACAAGTCAATTTTGGTCCCACATTTTGGTTCTAATTAACCATGTTAGTCACTTCTCACCATATTAGAGTCACTTTGCACCCTATAAGAGTCACTTTCCACCATATATGCAACAATTGACATGTTAACATCATATACATCCAATTGACATCCTTTTACCACCTATTAATGCCACTTTCATACAAGTTAATTTGTTCCACATTTTGCTCTAATCAAGCATGAAGTCATTGTTCACCATATTAGAGTACCTTTACACCCTATAAGAGTCACTTGCCCCATATATGATACAATTAACATGTTAACATCACGTAAATGCAATTAGACATCCTTTAACCACCTCTTGGTACCCCTTTCCTACAAGTTAATTTTGGGCCCAATTTTGGCTCTAATCAATCATGTAAGTGACTTCTCACCATATTAGAGTCACTTTGCACCTTATAAGAGTCACTTGCCATCATATATTGGTACAATAACATGTTAACATACTGTACATGCAATTAGAAATCCTTTACCACCTCTTAGTGCCATATTCATACAAGTCAATTTTGGTCCACATTTTGGTTCTAATTAACCATGTTAGTCACTTCTCACCATATTAGAGTCACCTTTGCACCCTATAAGAGTCACTTTCCACCATATATGCAACAATTGACATGTTAACATCATATACATCCAATTTGACATCCTTTACCACCTATTAATGCCACTTTCATACAAGTTAATTTTTTTCCACATTTTGGCTGCTAATCAAGCCATGTAAGTCATTGTTCACCATATTAGAGTACCTTTACACCCTATAGAGTCACTTGCCCCATATATTGATACAATTAACATAGTTACATCACGTAAATGCAATTAGACATCCTTTAACCACCTCTTGGTACCCCTTTCCTACAAGTAATTTTGGGCCACATTTTGGCTCTAATCAATCATGTAAGTGACTTCTCACATATTAGAGTCACTTTGCACCTTATAAGAGTCACTTGCCCATCATATATTGGTACAATTAACATGTTAACATCATGTACAATGCAATTAGAAATCCTTTACCACCTCTTAGTGCCATATTCATACAGTCAATTTTGGTCCACATTTTGGTTCTAATTAACCATGTAGTCACTTCTCACCATATTAGAGTCACTTTGCACCCTATAAGAGTCACTTTCCACCATATATGCAACAATTGACATTTAACATCATATACATCCAATTTGACATCCTGTTACCACCTATTAATGCCACTTTCATACAAGTTATTTTGTTCACATTTTGGCTCTAATCAAGCATGTAAGTCATTGTTCACCATATTAGAGTACCGTTACACCCTATAAGAGTCACTTGCCCCATATATTGATACAATTAACATATTACATCACGTAAATGCAATTAGACATCCTTTAATACCACCTCTTGGTACCCCCTTTCCTACAAGTCAATTTTGGGCCACATTTTGGCTCTAATCAATCATGTAAGTGACTTCTCACCATATTAGAGTCACTTTGCACCTTATAAGAGTCACTTGCCATCATATATTGGTAGCAATTAACATGTTAACATCATGTACATGCAATTAGAAATCCTTTTACCACCTCTTAGTGCCATATTCATACAAGTCAATTTTGGTCCACATTTTGGTTCTAATTAACCATGTTAGTCACTTCATCACCATATTAGAGTCACTTTGCACCCTATAAGAGTCACTTTCCACCATATATGCAACATTGACATGTAACATCATATACATCCAATTTGACATCCTTTTACCACCTATTAATGCCACTTTCATACAAGTTAATTTTGTTCCACATTTTGGCACTAATCAAGCATGTAAGTCATTGTTCACCATATTAGAGTACCTTTACACCCTATAAGAGTCACTTGCCCCATATATTGATACATTAACTATTAACATCACGTAAATGCAATTAGACATCCTTTAACCACTCTTGGTACCCCTTTCCTACAAGTCAATTTTGGGCCACATTTTGGCTCTAATCAATTATGCAAGTGACTTCTCACCATATTAGAGTCACTTTGCACCTTATAAGAGTCACTTGCCATCATATATTGGTGCAATTAACATGTTAACATCATGTACATGCAATTAGAAATCCTTTTACCACCACTTAGTGCCATATTCATACAAGTCAATTTTTGGTCCACATTTTGGTTCTAATTAACCATGTTAGTCACTTATCACCATATTAGAGTCACTTTGCACCCTATAGAGTCACTTTCCACCATATATGCAACAATTGACATGTTAACATCATATACATCCAATTTGACATCATTTTACCACCTATTAGCACTTTCATTCATATATTGGTACAATTAAATTTAACATCATGTACATGCAATTAGAAATCCTTTACCACCTCTTAGTGCCATATTCATACAAGTCAATTTTGGTCCATATTTTGGTTCTAATTAACCATGTTAGTCACTTCTCACCATATTAGAGTCACTTTGCACCCTATAAGAGTCACTTTCCACCATATATGCAACAATTGACATGTTAACATCATATACATCCAATTTGACATCCTTTTACCACCTATTAATGCCACTTTCATACAAGTTAATTTTGTTCCACATTTTGGCTCTAATCAACATGTAAGTCATTGTTCACCATATTAGAGTACCTTTACACCCTAAGAGTCACTTGCCCCATATACTGATACAATTAACATATTACATCACGTAAATGCAATTAGACATCCTTTAACCACCTCTTGGTACCCCTTTCCTACAAGTCAATTTTGGCCACATTTTGGCTCTAATCAATCATGTAAGTGACTTCTCACCATATTAGAGTCACTTTGCACCTTATAAGAGTCACTTGCCATCATATATGGTACAATTAACATGTTAACATATGTACATGCAATTAGAAATCCTTTTACCACCTCTTAGTGCCATATTCATACAAGTCAATTTTGGTCCACATTTTGGTTCTAATTAACCATGTTAGTCACTTCTCACCATATTAGAGTCACTTTGCACCCTATAAGAGTCACTTTCCACCATATATGCAACAATTGACATGTTAACATCAATACATCCAATTTGACATCCTTTTACCACCTATTAATGCACTTTCATACAAGTTAATTTTGTTCCACATTTTGGCTCTAATCAACCATGTAAGTCCTGTTCACCATGTTAGAGTACCTTAACACCCTATAAGAGCACTTGCCCCATATATTGATACAATTAACATATTAACATCACGTAAATGCATTAGACATCCTTTAACCACCTCTGTGTACCCCTTTCCTACAAGTTCCATTTTGGGCCACATTTTGGCTCTAATCAATCATGTAAGTGACTTCTCACCATATTAGAGTCACTTTGCACCTTATAAGAGTCACTTGCCATCATATATTGGTACAATTAACATGTTAACATCATGTACATGCAATTAGATAATCCTTTTACCACCTCTTAGTGCCATATTCATACAAGTCAATTTTGGTCCCATTTGGTTCTAATTAACCATGTTAGTCACTTCTCACCATATTGAGTCACTTTGCACCCTATAAGAGTCACTTTCCACCATATATGCAACAATTGAACATGTTAACATCATATACATCCAATTTGACATCCTTTTACCACCTATTAATGCCACTTTCATACAAGTTAATTTTGTTCCACATTTTGGCTCTAATCAACATGTAAGTCATTGTTCACCATATTAGAGTACCTTTACACCCTATAAGAGTCACTTGCCCCATATATTGATACAATTAACATTTAACATCACGTAAATGCAATTAGACATCCTTTACCACCTCTTGGTACCCCTTTCCTACAAGTCAATTTTGGGCCACATTTTGGCTCTAATCAATCATGTAGTGACTTCTCACATATTAGAGTCACTTTGCACCTATAAGAGTCACTTGCCATCATATATTGGTACAATTAACATGTTAAATCATGTACATGCAATTAGAAATCCTTTTACCACCTTTAGTGCCATATTCATACAAGTCAATTTTGGTCCACATTTTGGTTCTAATTAACCATGTTAGTCACTTTTCACCATATTAGAGTCACTTTGCACCCTATAAGAGTCACTTGCCACCAATATTGATATAATTAACATGTTAACATCAAGTACATGCAATTAGACATCCTTTAACCACCTCTTGGTACCCCTTTCGTACAAGTCAATTTTGGGCCACATTTTGGCTATAATCAATGTAAGTGACTTCTCACCATATTAGAGTCACTTTGCACCTTATAAGAGTCACTTGCCATCATATATTGGTACAATTAACATGTTAACATCATGTACATGCATTAGAAATCCTTTACCACCTTTAGTGCCATAATTCTACAAGTCACTTTTGTTCCACATTTTGGTTCTAATTAACCATGTTAGTCACTTCTCACCATATTAGAGTCACGTTGCACCCTATAAGAGTCACTTTCCACCATATATGCAACAATTGACATGTTAACATCATATACATCCAATTGACATCCTTTACCACTATTAATCGCACTTTCATACAAGTTAATTTTTTTCCACATTTTGGCTCTAATCAACCATGTAGTCACTGTTCACCATATTAGAGTACCTTTACACCCTATAAACTTGCCCCATATATTGATACAATTACCCATTTAACATCACGTAAATGCATTTAGACATCCTTTAACCACCTCTTGGTACCCCTTTCCTACAAGTTAATTTTGGGCCACATTTTGGCTCTAATCATCATGTAAGTGACTTCTCACCATATTAGAGTCACTTTGCACCTTAGAAGAGTCACTTCCATCATATATTGGTACAATTAACATGTTAACAATCATGTACATGCAATTAGAAAATCCTTTTACCACCTCTTAGTGCCATATTCATACAAGTCAATTTTGTCCACATTTTGGTTCTAATTAACCATGTTAGTCACTTCTCACCATATTAGAGTCACTTTGCACCATATAGAGTCACTTTCCACCATATATGCAACAATTGACATGTGACATCATATACAGTCCATTTGACATCCTTTTACCACCTATTAATGCCACTTTCGTACAAGTAAATTTGTTTCCATATTTGGCTCTAATCAAGCATGTAGAGTCATTGTTCACCATATTAGAGTACCTTTACACCCTATAAGAGTGCACTTGCCCATATATTGATACAATTAACATATTAACATCACGTAATGCAATTAGACATCCTTTAACCACCTCTTGGTACCCCCTTTCCTACAGTCAATCTTTGGGCCACATTTTGGCTCTAATCAATCATGTAAGTGACTTCTCACCATATTAGAGTCACTTTGCACCTTATAGAGTCACTTGCCATCATATATTGGTACAAGTAACATGTTAAACATAATGTACATGCAATTAGAAATCCTTTTACCACCTCTAGTGCCATATTCCATACAAGTCAATTTTGGTCCACATTTTGGTTCTAATTAACCATGTTAGTCACTTATCACCATATTAGAGTCACTTTGCACCCTATAGAGTCACTTGCCACCATATATGCAACATTGACATGTTAACATCATATACATCCAATTTGACATCCTTTTACCACCTATTATGCCACTTTCATACAAGTTAATTTTTTCCACAGTTTGGCTCTAATTCAACCATGTAAGTCACTGTTCACCATATTAGGTACCTTTACACCCTATAAGAGTCACTTGCCCCATATATTGATACAATTAACATGTTAACATCACGTAAATGCAATTAGACATCCTTTAACCAACCTCTTGTAACCCCTTTCCTACAAGTTAATTTGGGCCACCATTTTGGCTCTAATCAATCATGTAAAGTGACTTCTCACCATATTAGAGTCACTTTGCACCTTATAAGAGTCACTTCCATCATATATTGGTACAATTACATGTTAACATCATGTACATGCAATTAGAAATCCTTTTACCACCTCTTAGTGCCATATTCATACAAGTCAATTTTGGTCCACATTTTGGTTCTAATTACCATGTTAGTCACTTCTCACCATATTAGAGTCACTTTGCACCCTAAAGAGTCACTTTCCACCATATATGCAACAATTGACATGTTAACATCATATACATCCAATTTGACATCCTTTTACCACCTATTATGCCACTTTCATACAAGTTAATTTTGTTCCACATTTTGGCTCTAATCAAGCATGTAAGTCATGTTCACCATATTAGAGTACCTTTACACCCTATAAGAGTCACTTGCCCCATATATTGATACAATTAACATATTAACATCACGTAATGCAATTAGACATCCTTTAACCACCTCTTGGTACCCCTTTCCTACAAGTCAATTTTGGCCACATTTTGGCTCTAATCAATCATGTAAGTGACTTCTCACCATATTAGAGTCACTTTGCACCTTATAAGAGTCACTTACCATCATATATTGGTGCAAATTAACATGTTAACATAATGTACATGCAATTAAAATCCCTTTTAACCACCTCTTAGTGCCATATTCATACAAGTCATTTTGGTCCACATTTTGGTTCGAATTAACCATGTTAGTCACTTCTCACCATATTAGAGTCACTTTGCACCCTATAAGAGTTACTTTCCACCATATATGCAACAATTGACATGTTAACATCAATACATCCAATTTTACATCCTTTTACCACCGATTATGCCACTTTCATACAAGTTAATTTTTTCCACATTTGGCTCTAATTAACCTATGTAAGTCACTGTTCACCATATTAGAGTACCTTTACAACCCTATAAGAGTCACTTGCCCCATATATTGATACAATTAACATGTTAACATCACGTAAATTCAATTAGATATCCTTTAAACCACCTCTTGGTACCCCTTTCCTACAAGTTAATTTTGGGCCACATTTTGGCTCTAATCAATCATGTAAGTGACTTCTCACTATATTAGAGTCACTTTGCACCTTATAAGAGTCACTTCCATCATATATTGGTACAATTAAATGTTAACATCATGTACATGCAATTAGAAATCCTTTTATCACCTCTTAGTGCCATATTCATACAAGTCAATTTTGGTCCACATTTTGGTTCTAATTAACCATGTTAGTCACTTCTCACCATATTAGAGTCACCTTTGCACCCTATAAGAGTCACTTTCCACCATATATGCAACAATTGACATGTTAACATCATATACATCCAATTTGACATCCTTTTACCACCTATTAATGCCACTTTCATACAAGTTAATTTTGTTCCACATTTTGGCTCTAATCAAGCATGTAAGTCACTTGTTCACCATATTAGAATACCTTTACACCCTATAAGAGTCACTTGCCCCATATATTGATACAATTAACATATTAACATCACGTAAATGCAATTAGACATCCTTTAACCACCTCTTGGTACCCCTTTCCTACAAGTCAATTTTGGGCCACATTTTGGCTCTAATCAATCATGTAAGTGACTTCTCACCATATTAGAGTCACTTTGCACCTTATAAGAGTCACTTGCCATCATATATTGGTACAATTAACATGTTAACATCATGTACATGCAATTAGAAATCCTTTTACCACCTCTTAGTGCCATATTCATACAAGTCAATTTTGGTCCACATTTTGGTTCTAATTAACCATGTTAGTCACTTCTCACCATATTAGAGTCACTTTGCACCCTACAAGAGTCACTTTCCACCATATATGCAACAATTGACATGTTAACATCATATACATCCAATTTGACATCCTTTTACCACCTATTAATGCCACTTTCATACAAGTTAATTTTGTTCCACATTTTGGCTCTAATCAAGCATGTAAGTCATTGTTCACCATATTAGAGTACCTTTACACCCTATAAGAGTCACTAGCCCCATATACTGATACAATTAACATATTTACATCACGTAAATGCAATTAGACATCCTTTAACCACCTCTTGGTACCCCTTTCCTACAAAGTCAATTTTTGGCCACATTTTGGCTCTAATCAATCATGTAAGTGACTTCTCACCATATTAGAGTCACTTTGCACCTTATAAGAGTCACTTGCCATCATATATTGGTGCAATTAACATGTTAACATAATGTACATGCAATTAGAAATCCTTTTACCAACCTATTAGTGCCATATTCATACAAGTCAATTTTGGGTCCATATTTGGTTCTAATTAACCATGTTAGTCACTTCTCACCATATTAGAGTCACTTTGCACCCTATAAGAGTCACTTTCCACCATATATGCAACAATTGACATGTTAATATCATATACATCCAATTTGACAATCCTTTACCACCTATTAATGCCACTTTCATACAAGTTAATTTTGTTCCACATTTTGGCACTAATCAAGCATGTAAGTCATTGTTCACCATATTAGAGTACCTTTACACCCTAGAAGAGTCACTTGCCCCATATATTGATACATTTAACATATTAACATCACGTAAATGCAATTAGACATCCTTTAACCATCTCTTGGATACCCCTTTCCTACAAGTCAATTTTGGGCCACATTTTGGCTCTAATCAATTATGCAAGTGACTTCTCACCATATTAGAGTCACTTTGCACCTTATAAGAGTCACTTGCCATCATATATTGGTGCAATTACATGTTAACATCATGTACATGCAATTAGAAATCCTTGTACCACCACTTGAGTGCCATATTCATACAGTCAATTTGGTCCACATTTTGGTTCTAATTAACCATGTTAGTCACTTATCACCATATTAGAGTCACTTTGCACCCTAGAAGAGTCACTTTCCACCATATATGCAACAATTGACATGTTAACATCATATACATCCAATTTGACATCATTTTAACCACCTATTAATGCCACTTTCATTCATATATTGGTAGCAATTAAAATGTTAACATCATGTACATGCAATTAGAAATCCTTTTACCACCTCTTAGTGCCATATTCATACAAGTCAATTTTGGTCCATATTTGGTTCTAATTAACCTGTTAGTCACTTCTCACCATATTAGAGTCACTTTGCACCCTATAAGAGTCACTTTCCACCATATATGCAACAATTGACATGTTAACATCATATACATCCAATTTGACATCCTTTTAACCACCTATTAATGCCACTTTCATACAAGTTAATTTTGTTCCACATTTTGGCTCTACTCAAGCATGTAAGTCATTGTTCACCATATTAGAGTACCTTACACCCTATTAAGAGTCCTAGCCCCATATCTGATACAATTAACATATTTACATCACGTAAATGCAATTAGACATCCTTTAACCACCTCTTGGTACCCCCGTTCCTACAAGTCAATTTTTGGCCACATTTTGGCTCTAATCAATCATGTAAGTGACTTCTCACCATATTAGAGTCACTTTGCACCTTATAAGAGTCACTTGCCATCATATATTGGTGCAATTAACATGTTAACATAATGTACATGCAATTAGAAATCCTTTTACCACCTCTTAGTGCCATATTCATACAAGTCAATTTTGGTCCACATTTTGGTTCTAATTAACCATGTTAGTCACTTCTCACCATATTAGAGTCACTTTGCACCCTATAAGAGTTACTTTCCACCATATATGCAACAATTGACATGTTAACATCAATACATCCAATTTGACATCCTTTTACCACCTATTAATGTCACTTTCATACAAGTTAATTTTGTTCAACATTTTGGTTCTAATCAACCATGTAAGTCACTGTTCACCATGTTAGAGTACCTTTACACCCTATAAGAGTCACTTGCCCCATATATTGATACAATTAACATATTAACATCACGTAAATGCAATTAGACATCCTTTAACCACCTCTTGGTACCCCTTTCCTACAAGGTCAATTTTGGGCCACATTTGGCTCTAATCAATCATGTAAGTGACTTCTCACCATATTAGAGTCACTTTGCACCTTATAAGAGTCACTTGCCATCATATATTGGTGCAATTAACATGTTAACATCATGTATATGCAATTAAAAATCCTTTACCACCTCTTAGTGCCATATTCATACAAGTCATTTTGGTCCACATTTTGGTTCTAATTAACCATGTTAGTCACTTATCACTATATTAGAGTCACTTTGCACCCTATAAGAGTCACTTTTCAACATATATGCAACAATTGACATGTTAACATCACATACATCCAATTTGACATCATTTTAACCACCTATTAATGCCACTTTCATACAAGTTAATTTTGTTCCACATTTTGGCTCTAATCAAGCATGTAAGTCATTGTTCACCATGTTAGAGTACCTTTACACCCTATAAGAGTCACTTGCCCCATATATTGATACAATTACATATTAACATCACGTAAATGCAATTAGACATCCTTTAACCACCTCTTGGTACCCCTTTCCTACAAGTCAATTTTGGGCCACATTTTGGCTCTAATCAATCATGTAAGTGACTTCTCATCATATTAGAGTCACTTTGCACCATATAAGAGTCCTTGCCATCATATATTGGTACAATTAACATGTTAAAATCATGTACATGCAATTAGAATCCTTTTACCACCTTTTAGTGCCATATTCATACAAGTCAATTTTGGACCACATTTTGGTTCTAATTAACCATGTTAGTCACTTTCACCATATTAGAGTCACTTGCACCCTATAAGAGTCACTTGCCACCAATATTGATATAATTAACAAGGTTAACATCAAGTACATGCAATTAGACATCCTTTAACCACCTCTTGGTACCCCTTTCGTACAACTCAATTTTGGGCCACATTTTGGCTATAATCAATTATGTAAGTGACTTCTCACCATATTAGAGTCACTTTGCACCTTATAAGAGTCACTTGCCATCATATATTGGTACAATTAACATGTTAACATCATGTACATGCAATTAGAAATCCTTTTACCACCTCTTAGTGCCAAATTCGTACAAGTGAATTTTGGTCCACATTTTGGTTCTAATTAACCATGTTAGTCACTTCTCACCATATTAGAGTCACTTTGCACCCTATAAGAGTCACTTTGATATGCAACAATTGACATGTTAACATCATATACATCCAATTTGACATCCTTTTAACCACCTATTAATGCCACTTTCATACAAGTTAATTTTTTTTCCACATTTTGGCTCTAATCAACCATGTAAGTCACTGTTCACCATATTAGAGTACCTTTACACCCTATAACTTGCCCCATATATTGATACAATTAACATGTTAACATCACGTAAATGCATTTAGACATCCTTTAACCACCTCTTGGTACCCCCTTTCCTACAAGTTAATTTTGGGCCACATTTTGGCTCTAATCAATCATGTAAGTGACTTCTCACCATATTAGAGTCACTTTGCACCTTATAAGAGTCACTTCCATCATATATTGGTACAATTACATGTTAACATCATGTACATGCAATTAGAAATCCTTTTACCATCTCTTAGTGCCATATTCATACAAGTCTATTTTGGTCCACATTTTCGTTCTAATTAACCATGTTAGTCACTTCTCACCATATTAGAGTCACTTTGCACCCTATAGAGTCACTTTCCACCATATATGCAATAATTGACATGTTAAAATCATATACATCCAATTTGACATCCTTTTACCACCTATTAATGCCACTTTCATACAAGTTATTTTTTTTCCACATTTTGGCTCTAATCAACCATGTAAGTCACTGTTCACCATATTAGAGTACCTTTACACCCTATAAGGGTCACTTGCCCCATATATTGATACAATTAACATGTTAACATCACGTAAATGCAATTAGACATCCTTTAACCACCTCTTGGTACCCCTTTCCTACAAGTTAATTTGGGCCACATTTTGGCTCTAATCAATCATGTAAGTGACTTCTCACCATATTAGAGTCACTTTGCACCTTATAAGAGTCACTTCCATCATATATTGGTACAATTACATGTTAACATAATGTACATGCAATTAGAAATCCTTTTACCACCTCTTAGTGCCATATTCATACAAGTCAATTTTGGTCCACATTTTGGTTCTAATTAACCATGTTAGTCACTTCTCACCATATTAGAGTCACTTTGCACCCTATAAGAGTTAATTTGCCACCATATATGCAACAATTGACATGTTAACATCATATACATCCAATTTGACATCCTTTTACCACCTATTAATGCCACTTTCATACAAGTTAATTTTGTTCCACATTTTGGCTCTAATTAACCATGTAAGTCACTGTTCACCATATTAGAGTACCTTTACACCCTATAAGAGTCACGTGCCCCATATATTGATACAATTAAAATGTTAACATCACGTAAATGCAATTAGACATCCTTTAACCACCTCTTGGTACCCCCTTTCCTACAAGTTAATTTTGGGCCACATTTTGGCTCTAATCAATCATGTAAGTGACTTCTCACCATATTAGAGTCACTTTGCACCTTATAAGAGTCACTTCCACCATATATTGGTACAATTTACATGTTAACATCATGTACATGCAATTAGAAATCCTTTTACCACCTCTTAGTGCCATATTCATACAAGTCAATTTTGGTCCACATTTTGGTTCTAATTAACCATGTTAGTCACTTCTCACCATATTAGAGTCACTTTGCACCCTACAAGAGTCACTTTCCACCATATATGCAACAATTGACATGTTAACATCATATACATCCAATTTGACATCCTTTTACCACCTATTAATGCCACTTTCATACAAGTTAATTTTGTTCCACATTTTGGCTCTAATCAAGCATGTAAGTCATTGTTCACCATATTAGAGTACCTTTACACCCTATAAGAGTCACTTGCCCCATATATTGATACAATTAACATATTAACATCACGTAAATGCAATTAGACATCCTTTAACCACCTCTTGGTACCCCTTTCCTACAAGTCAATTTTGGGCCACATTTTGGCTCTAATCAATCATGTAAGTGACTTCTCACCATATTAGAGTCACTTTGCACCTTATAAGAGTCACTTGCCATCATATATTGGTACAATTAACATGTTAACATCATGTACATGCAATTAGAAATCCTTTTACCACCTCTTAGTGCCATATTCATACAAGTCAATTTTGGTCCACATTTTGGTTCTAATTAACCATGTTAGTCACTTCTCACCATATTAGAGTCACTTTGCACCCTATAAGAGTCACTTTCCACCATATATGCAACAATTGACATGTTAACATCATATACATCCAATTTGACATCCTTTTACCACCTATTAATGCCACTTTCATACAAGTTAATTTTGTTCCACATTTTGGCTCTAATCAAGCATGTAAGTCATTGTTCACCATATTAGAGTACCTTTACACCCTATAAGAGTCACTTGCCCCATATATTGATACAATTAACATATTACATCACGTAAATGCAATTAGACATCCTTTAACCACCTCTTGGTACCCCTTTCCTACAAGTCAATTTTGGGCCACATTTTGGCTCTAATCAATCATGTAAGTGACTTCTCACCATATTAGAGTCACTTTGCACCTTATAAGAGTCACTTGCCATCATATATTGGTAGCAATTAACATGTTAACATAATGTACATGCAATTAGAAATCCTTTTACCACCTATTAGTGCCATATTCATACAAGTCAATTTTGGTCCATATTTTGGTTCTAATTAACCATGTTAGTCACTTCTCACCATATTAGAGTCACTTTGCACCCTATAAGAGTCACTTTCCACCATATATGCAACAATTGACATGTTAATATCATATACATCCAATTTGACATCCTTTTACACCCTATTAATGCCACTTTCATACAAGTTAATTTGTTCCACATTTTGGCACTAATCAAGCATGTAAGTCATTGTTCACCATATTAGAGTACCTTTACACCCTATAAGAGTCACTTGCCCCATATATGATACATTTAACATATTAACATCACGTAAATGCAATTAGACATCCTTTAACCATCTCTTGGTACCCCTTTCCTACAAGTCAATTTTGGGCCACATTTTGGCTCTAATCAATTATGCAAGTGACTTCTCACCATATTAGAGTCACTTTGCACCTTATAAGAGTCACTTGCCATCATATATTGGTGCAATTAACATGTTAACATCATGTACATGCAATTAGAAATCCTTTTAACCACCACTTAGTGCCATATTCATACAAGTCAATTTTGGTCCACATTTTGGTGCTAATTAACCATGTTAGTCACTTATCACCATATTAGAGTCACTTTGCACCCTATAAGAGTCACTTTCCACCATATATGCAACAATTGACATGTTAACATCATATACATCCAATTTGACATCATTTTACCACCTATTAATGCCACTTTCATTCATATATTGGTACAATTAAATGTTAACATCATGTACATGCAATTAGAAATCCTTTTACCACCTCTTAGTGCCATATTCATACAAGTCAATTTTGGTCCATATTTTGGTTCTAATTAACCATGTTAGTCACTTCTCACCATATTAGAGTCACTTTGCACCCTATAAGAGTCACTTTCCACCATATATGCAACAATTGACATGTTAACATCATATACATCCAATTTGACATCCTTTTACCACCTATTAATGCCACTTTCATACAAGTTAATTTTGTTCCACATTTTGGCTCTAATCAAGCATGTAAGTCATTGTTCACCATATTAGAGTACCTTTACACCCTTAAGAGTCACTAGCCCCATATACTGATACAATTAACATATTAACATCACGTAAATGCAATTAGACATCCTTTAACCACCTCTTGGTACCCCTTTCCTACAAGTCAATTTTGGCCACATTTTGGCTCTAATCAATCATGTAAGTGACTTCTCACCATATTAGAGTCACTTTGCACCTTATAAGAGTCACTTGCCATCATATATTGGTGCAATTAACATGTTAACATAATGTACATGCAATTAGAAATCCTTTTACCACCTCTTAGTGCCATATTCATACAAGTCAATTTTGGTCCACATTTTGGTTCTAATTAACCATGTTAGTCACTTCTCACCATATTAGAGTCACTTTGCACCCTATAAGAGTTACTTTCCACCATATATGCAACAATTGACATGTTAACATCAATACATCCAATTTGACATCCTTTTACCACCTATTAATGTCACTTTCATACAAGTTAATTTTGTTCAACATTTTGGTTCTAATCAACCATGTAAGTCACTGTTCACCATGTTAGAGTACCTTTACACCCTATAAGAGTCACTTGCCCCATATATTGATACAATTAACATATTAACATCACGTAAATGCAATTAGACATCCTTTAACCACCTCTTGGTACCCCTTTCCTACAAGTCAATTTTGGGCCACATTTTGGCTCTAATCAATCATGTAAGTGACTTCTCACCATATTAGAGTCACTTTGCACCTTATAAGAGTCACTTGCCATCATATATTGGTGCAATTAACATGTTAACATCATGTATATGCAATTAGAAATCCTTTTACCACCTCTTAGTGCCATATTCATACAAGTCAATTTTGGTCCACATTTTGGTTCTAATTAACCATGTTAGTCACTTATCACCATATTAGAGTCACTTTGCACCCTATAAGAGTCACTTTTCAACATATATGCAACAATTGACATGTTAACATCACATACATCCAATTTGACATCATTTTACCACCTATTAATGCCACTTTCATACAAGTTAATTTTGTTCCACATTTTGGCTCTAATCAAGCATGTAAGTCATTGTTCACCATGTTAGAGTACCTTTACACCCTATAAGAGTCACTTGCCCCATATATTGATACAATTAACATATTAACATCACGTAAATGCAATTAGACATCCTTTAACCACCTCTTGGTACCCCTTTCCTACAAGTCAATTTTGGGCCACATTTTGGCTCTAATCAATCATGTAAGTGACTTCTCATCATATTAGAGTCACTTTGCACCATATAAGAGTCACTTGCCATCATATATTGGTACAATTAACATGTTAAAATCATGTACATGCAATTAGAAATCCTTTTACCACCTTTTAGTGCCATATTCATACAAGTCAATTTTGGACCACATTTTGGTTCTAATTAACCATGTTAGTCACTTTTCACCATATTAGAGTCACTTTGCACCCCTATAAGAGTCACTTGCCACCAAATATTGATATAATTAACAAGTTAACATCAAGTACATGCAATTAGACATCCTTTAACCACCTCTTGGTACCCCTTTCGTACAACTCAATTTTGGGCCACATTTTGGCTATAATCAATTATGTAAGTGACTTCTCACCATATTAGAGTCACTTTGCACCTTATAAGAGTCACTTGCCATCATATATTGGTACAATTAACATGTTAACATCATGTACATGCAATTAGAAATCCTTTTACCACCTCTTAGTGCCAAATTCGTACAAGTGAATTTTGGTCCACATTTTGGTTCTAATTAACCATGTTAGTCACTTCTCACCATATTAGAGTCACTTTGCACCCTATAAGAGTCACTTTGATATGCAACAATTGACATGTTAACATCATATACATCCAATTTGACATCCTTTTACCACCTATTAATGCCACTTTCATACAAGTTAATTTTTTTTCCACATTTTGGCTCTAATCAACCATGTAAGTCACTGTTCACCATATTAGAGTACCTTTACACCCTATAACTTGCCCCATATATTGATACAATTAACATGTTAACATCACGTAAATGCATTTAGACATCCTTTAACCACCTCTTGGTACCCCTTTCCTACAAGTTAATTTTGGGCCACATTTTGGCTCTAATCAATCATGTAAGTGACTTCTCACCATATTAGAGTCACTTTGCACCTTATAAGAGTCACTTCCATCATATATTGGTACAATTACATGTTAACATCATGTACATGCAATTAGAAATCCTTTTACCATCTCTTAGTGCCATATTCATACAAGTCTATTTTGGTCCACATTTTCGTTCTAATTAACCATGTTAGTCACTTCTCACCATATTAGAGTCACTTTGCACCCTATAAGAGTCACTTTCCACCATATATGCAACAATTGACATGTTAACATCATATACATCCAATTTGACATCCTTTTACCACCTATTAATGCCACTTTCATACAAGTTATTTTTTTTCCACATTTTGGCTCTAATCAACCATGTAAGTCACTGTTCACCATATTAGAGTACCTTTACACCCTATAAGAGTCACTTGCCCCATATATTGATACAATTAACATGTTAACATCACGTAAATGCAATTAGACATCCTTTAACCACCTCTTGGTACCCCTTTCCTACAAGTTAATTTTGGGCCACATTTTGGCTCTAATCAATCATGTAAGTGACTTCTCACCATATTAGAGTCACTTTGCACCTTATAAGAGTCACTTCTATCATATATTGGTACAATTACATGTTAACATCATGTACATGCAATTAGAAATCCTTTTACCACCTCTTAGTGCCATATTCATACAAGTCAATTTTGGTCCACATTTTAGTTCTAATTAACCATGTTAGTCACTTCTCACCATATTAGAGTCACTTTGCACCCTATAAGAGTCACTTTCCACCATATATGCAACAATTGACATGTTAACATCATATACATCCAATTTGACATCCTTTTACCACCTATTAATGCCACTTTCATACAAGTTATTTTTTTTCCACATTTTGGCTCTAATCAACCATGTAAGTCACTGTTCACCATATTAGAGTACCTTTACACCCTATAAGAGTCACTTGCCCCATATATTGATACAATTAACATGTTAACATCACGTAAATGCAATTAGAAATCCTTTAACCACCTCTTGGTACCCCTTTCCTACAAGTTAATTTTGGGCCACATTTTGGCTCTAATCAATCATGTAAGTGACTTCTCACTATATTAGAGTCACTTTGCACCTTATAAGAGTCACTTCCATCCATATATTGGTACAATTACATGTTAACATCATGTACATGCAATTAGAAATCCTTTTACCACCTCTTAGTGCCATATTCATACAAGTCAATTTTGGTCCACATTTTGGTTCTAATTAACCATGTTAGTCACTTCTCACCATATTAGAGTCACTTTGCACCCTACAAGAGTCACTTTCTACCATATATGCAACAATTGACATGTTAACATCATATACATCCAATTTGACATCCTTTTACCACCTATTAATGCCACTTTCATACAAGTTAATTTTGTTCCACATTTTGGCTCTAATTCAAGCATGTAAGTCACTGTTCACCATATTAGAGTACCTTTACACCCTATAAGAGTCACTAGCCCCATATACTGATACAATTAACATATTTACATCACGTAAATGCAATTAGACATCCTTTAACCACCTCTTGGTACCCCTTTCCTACAAGTCAATTTTGGGCCACATTTTGGCTCTAATCAATCATGTAAGTGACTTCTCACCATATTAGAGTCACTTTGCACCTTATAAGAGTCACTTGCCATCATATATTGGTACAATTACATGTTAACATCATGTACATGCAATTAGAAATCCTTTTACCACCTCTTAGTGCCATATTCATACAAGTCAA
The DNA here is from genome assembly GCF_009905375.1 of Apium graveolens. NCBI lineage: Eukaryota > Viridiplantae > Streptophyta > Magnoliopsida > Apiales > Apiaceae > Apium > Apium graveolens. The sequence goes on along the minus strand of NW_027420780.1, from coordinate 20,527 downwards.
TTTTGGTCCACATTTTGGTTCTAATTAACCATGTTAGTCACTTCTCACCATATTAGAGTCACTTTGCACCCTATAAGAGTACTTTCCACCATATATGCAACAATTGACATGTTAACATCATATACATCCAATTTGACATCCTTTTACCACCTATTAATGCCACTTTCATACAAGTTAATTTTGTTCCACATTTTGGCTCTAATCAAGCCATGTAAGTCATTGTTCACCATATTAGAGTACCTTTACACCCTATAAGAGTCACTTGCCCCATATATTGATACAATTAACATAGTTAACATCACGTAAATGCAATTAGACATCCTTTAACCACCTCTTGGTACCCCTTTCCTACAAGTCAATTTTGGCCACATTTTGGCTCTAATCAATCATGTAAGTGACTTCTCACCATATTAGAGTCACTTTGCACCTTATAAGAGTAACTTCCATCATATATTGGTACAATTACATGTTAACATCATGTACATGCAATTAGAAATCCTTTTACCACCTCTTAGTGCCATATTCATACAAGTCAATTTTGGTCCACATTTTGGTTCTAATTAACCATGTTAGTCACTTCTCACCATATTAGAGTCACTTTGCACCCTATAAGAGTCACTTTCCACCATATATGCAACAATTGACATGTTAACATCATATACATCCAATTTGACATCCTTTTACCACCTATTAATGCCACTTTCATACAAGTTAATTTTGTTCCACATTTTGGCTCTAATCAAGCATGTAAGTCATTGTTCACCATATTAGAGTACCTTTACACCCTATAAGAGTCACTAGCCCCATATATTGATACAATTAACATATTTAACATCACGTAAATGCAATTAGACATCCTTTAACCACCTCTTGGTACCCCTTTCCTACAAGTCAATTTTTGGCCACATTTTGGCTCTAATCAATCATGTAAGTGACTTCTCACCATATTAGAGTCACTTTGCACCTTATAAGAGTCACTTGCCATCATATATTGGTGCAATTAACATGTTAACATAATGTACATGCAATTAGAAATCCTTTTACCACCTATTAGTGCCATATTCATACAAGTCAATTTTGGTCCACATTTTGGTTCTAATTAACCATGTTAGTCACTTCTCACCATATTAGAGTCACTTTGCACCCTATAAGAGTCACTTTCCACCATATATGCAACAATTGACATGTTAATATCATATACATCCAATTTGACATCCTTTTACCACCTATTAATGCCACTTTCATACAAGTTAATTTTGTTCCACATTTTGGCACTAATCAAGCATGTAAGTCATTGTTCACCATATTAGAGTACCTTTACACCCTATAAGAGTCACTTGCCCCATATATTGATACATTTAACATATTAACATCACGTAAATGCAATTAGACATCCTTTAACCATCTCTTGGTACCCCTTTCCTACAAGTCAATTTTGGGCCACATTTTGGCTCTAATCAATTATGCAAGTGACTTCTCACCATATTAGAGTCACTTTGCACCTTATAAGAGTCACTTGCCATCATATATTGGTGCAATTAACATGTTAACATCATGTACATGCAATTAGAAATCCTTTTACCACCACTTAGTGCCATATTCATACAAGTCAATTTTGGTCCACATTTTGGTTCTAATTAACCATGTTAGTCACTTATCACCATATTAGAGTCACTTTGCACCCTATAAGAGTCACTTTCCACCATATATGCAACAATTGACATGTTAACATCATATACATCCAATTTGACATCATTTTACCACCTATTAATGCCACTTTCATTCATATATTGGTACAATTAAATGTTAACATCATGTACATGCAATTAGAAATCCTTTTACCACCTCTTAGTGCCATATTCATACAAGTCAATTTTGGTCCATATTTTGGTTCTAATTAACCATGTTAGTCACTTCTCACCATATTAGAGTCACTTTGCACCCTATAAGAGTCACTTTCCACCATATATGCAACAATTGACATGTTAACATCATATACATCCAATTTGACATCCTTTTACCACCTATTAATGCCACTTTCATACAAGTTAATTTTGTTCCACATTTTGGCTCTACTCAAGCATGTAAGTCATTGTTCACCATATTAGAGTACCTTTACACCCTATAAGAGTCACTAGCCCCATATACTGATACAATTAACATATTTACATCACGTAAATGCAATTAGACATCCTTTAACCACCTCTTGGTACCCCTTTCCTACAAGTCAATTTTGGCCACATTTTGGCTCTAATCAATCATGTAAGTGACTTCTCACCATATTAGAGTCACTTTGCACCTTATAAGAGTCACTTGCCATCATATATTGGTGCAATTAACATGTTAACATAATGTACATGCAATTAGAAATCCTTTTACCACCTCTTAGTGCCATATTCATACAAGTCAATTTTGGTCCACATTTTGGTTCTAATTAACCATGTTAGTCACTTCTCACCATATTAGAGTCACTTTGCACCCTATAAGAGTTACTTTCCACCATATATGCAACAATTGACATGTTAACATCAATACATCCAATTTGACATCCTTTTACCACCTATTAATGTCACTTTCATACAAGTTAATTTTGTTCAACATTTTGGTTCTAATCAACCATGTAAGTCACTGTTCACCATGTTAGAGTACCTTTACACCCTATAAGAGTCACTTGCCCCATATATTGATACAATTAACATATTAACATCACGTAAATGCAATTAGACATCCTTTAACCACCTCTTGGTACCCCTTTCCTACAAGTCAATTTTGGGCCACATTTTGGCTCTAATCAATCATGTAAGTGACTTCTCACCATATTAGAGTCACTTTGCACCTTATAAGAGTCACTTGCCATCATATATTGGTGCAATTAACATGTTAACATCATGTATATGCAATTAAAATCCTTTTACCACCTCTTAGTGCCATATTCATACAAGTCAATTTTGGTCCACATTTTGGTTCTAATTAACCATGTTAGTCACTTATCACCATATTAGAGTCACTTTGCACCCTATAAGAGTCACTTTTCAACATATATGCAACAATTGACATGTTAACATCACATACATCCAATTTGACATCATTTTACCACCTATTAATGCCACTTTCATACAAGTTAATTTTGTTCCACATTTTGGCTCTAATCAAGCATGTAAGTCATTGTTCACCATGTTAGAGTACCTTTACACCCTATAAGAGTCACTTGCCCCATATATTGATACAATTAACATATTAACATCACGTAAATGCAATTAGACATCCTTTAACCACCTCTTGGTACCCCTTTCCTACAAGTCAATTTTGGGCCACATTTTGGCTCTAATCAATCATGTAAGTGACTTCTCATCATATTAGAGTCACTTTGCACCATATAAGAGTCACTTGCCATCATATATTGGTACAATTAACATGTTAAAATCATGTACATGCAATTAGAAATCCTTTTACCACCTTTTAGTGCCATATTCATACAAGTCAATTTTGGACCACATTTTGGTTCTAATTAACCATGTTAGTCACTTTTCACCATATTAGAGTCACTTTGCACCCTATAAGAGTCACTTGCCACCAAATATTGATATAATTAACAAGTTAACATCAAGTACATGCAATTAGACATCCTTTAACCACCTCTTGGTACCCCTTTCGTACAACTCAATTTGGGCCACATTTTGGCTATAATCAATTATGTAAGTGACTTCTCACCATATTAGAGTCACTTTGCACCTTATAAGAGTCACTTGCCATCATATATTGGTACAATTAACATGTTAACATCATGTACATGCAATTAGAAATCCTTTTACCACCTCTTAGTGCCAAATTCGTACAAGTGAATTTTGGTCCACATTTTGGTTCTAATTAACCATGTTAGTCACTTCTCACCATATTAGAGTCACTTTGCACCCTATAAGAGTCACTTTGATATGCAACAATTGACATGTTAACATCATATACATCCAATTTGACATCCTTTTACCACCTATTAATGCCACTTTCATACAAGTTAATTTTGTTCCACATTTTGGCTCTAATCAACCATGTAAGTCAGCTGTTCACCATATTAGAGTACCTTTACACCCTATAACTTGCCCCATATATTGATACAATTAACATGTTAACATCACGTAAATGCAATTTAGACATCCTTTAACCACCTCTTGGTACCCCTTTCCTACAAGTTAATTTTGGGCCACATTTTGGCTCTAATCAATCATGTAAGTGACTTCTCACCATATTAGAGTCACTTTGCACCTTATAAGAGTCACTTCCATCATATATTGGTACAATTACATGTTAACATCATGTACATGCAATTAGAAATCCTTTTACCATCTCTTAGTGCCATATTCATACAAGTCTATTTTGGTCCACATTTTCGTTCTAATTAACCATGTTAGTCACTTCTCACCATATTAGAGTCACTTTGCACCCTATAAGAGTCACTTTCCACCATATATGCAATAATTGACATGTTAAAATCATATACATCCAATTTGACATCCTTTTACCACCTATTAATGCCACTTTCATACAAGTTAATTTTTTTTCCACATTTTGGCTCTAATCAACCATGTAAGTCACTGTTCACCATATTAGAGTACCTTTACACCCTATAAGAGTCACTTGCCCCATATATTGATACAATTAACATGTTAACATCACGTAAATGCAATTAGAAATCCTTTAACCACCTCTTGGTACCCCTTTCTTACAAGTTAATTTTGGGCCACATTTTGGCTCTAATCAATCATGTAAGTGACTTCTCACCATATTAGAGTCACTTTGCACCTTATAAGAGTCACTTGCCATCATATATTGGTACAATTAACATGTTAACATCATGTACATGCAATTAGAAATCCTTTTACCACCTCTTAGTGCCATATTCATACAAGTCAATTTTGGTCCACATTTTGGTTCTAATTAACCATGTTAGTCACTTCTCACCATATTAGAGTCACTTTGCACCCTACAAGAGTCACTTTCCACCATATATGCAACAATTGACATGTTAACATCATATACATCCAATTTGACATCCTTTTACCACCTATTAATGCCACTTTCATACAAGTTAATTTTGTTCCACATTTTGGCTCTAATCAAGCATGTAAGTCATTGTTCACCATATTAGAGTACCTTTACACCCTATAAGAGTCACTAGCCCCATATACTGATACAATTAACATATTTAACATCACGTAAATGCAATTAGACATCCTTTAACCACCTCTTGGTACCCCTTTCCTACAAGTCAATTTTGGCCACATTTTGGCTCTAATCAATCATGTAAGTGACTTCTCACCATATTAGAGTCACTTTGCACCTTATAAGAGTCACTTGCCATCATATATTGGTGACAATTAACATGTTAACATAATGTACATGCAATTAGAAATCCTTTTACCACCTCTTAGTGCCATATTCATACAAGTCAATTTTGGTCCACATTTTGGTTCTAATTAACCATGTTAGTCACTTCTCACCATATTAGAGTCACTTTGCACCCTATAAGAGTCACTTTCCACCATATATGCAACAATTGACATGTTAACATCAATACATCCAATTTGACATCCTTTTACCACCTATTAATGCCACTTTCATACAAGTTAATTTTTTTCCACATTTTGGCTCTAATTAACCATGTAAGTCACTGTTCACCATATTAGAGTACCTTTACACCCTATAAGAGTCACTTGCCCCATATATTGATACAATTAACATGTTAACATCACGTAAATGCAATTAGATATCCTTTAACCACCTCTTGGTACCCCTTTCCTAAAAGTTAATTTTGGGCCACATTTTGGCTCTAATCAATCATGTAAGTGACTTCTCACCATATTAGAGTCACTTTGCACCTTATAAGAGTCACTTCCATCATATATTTGTAAAATTACATGTTAACGTCATGTACATTCAATTAGAAATCCTTTTACCACCTCTTAGTGCCATATTCATACAAGTCAATTTTGGTCCACATTTTGGTTCTAATTAAGTATGTTAGTCACTTCTCACCATATTAGAGTCACTTTGCACCCTATAAGAGTCACTTTTCCACCATATATGCAACAATTGACATGTTAACATCATATACATCCAATTTGACATCCTTTTACCACCTATTAATGCCACTTTCATACAAGTTAATTTTGTTCCACATTTTGGCTCTAATCAAGCATGTAAGTCATTGTTCACCATATTAGAGTACCTTTACACCCTATAAGAGTCACTTGCCCCATATATTGATACAATTAACATATTAACATCACGTAAATGCAATTAGACATCCTTTAACCACCTCTTGGTACCCCTTTCCTACAAGTCAATTTTGGGCCACATTTTGGCTCTAATCAATCATGTAAGTGACTTCTCACCATATTAGAGTCACTTTGCACCTTATAAGAGTCACTTGCCATCATATATTGGTACAATTAACATGTTAACATCATGTACATGCAATTAGAAATCCTTTTACCACCTCTTAGTGCCATATTCATACAAGTCAATTTTGGTCCACATTTTGGTTCTAATTAACCATGTTAGTCACTTCTCACCATATTAGAGTCACTTTGCACCCTATAAGAGTCACTTTCCACCATATATGCAACAATTGACATGTTAACATCATATACATCCAATTTGACATCCTTTTACCACCTATTAATGCCACTTTCATACAAGTTAATTTTGTTCCACATTTTGGCTCTAATCAAGCATGTAAGTCACTGTTCACCATATTAGAGTACCTTTACACCCTATAAGAGTCACTAGCCCCATATATTGATACAATTAACATAGTTAACATCACGTAAATGCAATTAGACATCCTTTAACCACCTCTTGGTACCCCTTTCCTACAAGTCAATTTTGGGCCACATTTTGGCTCTAATCAATCATGTAAGTGACTTCTCACCATATTAGAGTCACTTTGCACCTTATAAGAGTCACTTGCCATCATATATTGGTACAATTAACATGTTAACATAATGTACATGCAATTAGAAATCCTTTTACCACCTATTAGTGCCATATTCATACAAGTCAATTTTGGTCCACATTTTGGTTCTAATTAACCATGTTAGTCACTTCTCACCATATTAGAGTCACTTTGCACCCTATAAGAGTCACTTTCCACCATATATGCAACAATTGACATGTTAATATCATATACATCCAATTTGACATCCTTTTACCACCTATTAATGCCACTTTCATACAAGTTAATTTTGTTCCACATTTTGGCACTAATCAAGCATGTAAGTCATTGTTCACCATATTAGAGTACCTTTACACCCTATAAGAGTCACTTGCCCCATATATTGATACAATTAACATATTAACATCACGTAAATGCAATTAGACATCCTTTAACCATCCTCTTGGTACCCCTTTCCTACAAGTCAATTTTGGGCCACATTTTGGCTCTAATCAATTATGCAAGTGACTTCTCACCATATTAGAGTCACTTTGCACCTTATAAGAGTCACTTGCCATCATATATTGGTGCAATTAACATGTTAACATCATGTACATGCAATTAGAAATCCTTTTACCACCACTTAGTGCCATATTCATACAAGTCAATTTTGGTCCACATTTTGGTTCTAATTAACCATGTTAGTCACTTATCACCATATTAGAGTCACTTTGCACCCTATAAGAGTCACTTTCCACCATATATGCAACAATTGACATGTTAACATCATATACATCCAATTTGACATCATTTTACCACCTATTAATGCCACTTTCATTCATATATTGGTACAATTAAATGTTAACATCATGTACATGCAATTAGAAATCCTTTTACCACCTCTTAGTGCCATATTCATACAAGTCAATTTTGTCCATATTTTGGTTCTAATTACCATGTTAGTCACTTCTCACCATATTAGAGTCACTGTGCACCCTATAAGAGTCACTTTCCACCATATATGCAACAATTGACATGTTAACATCATATACATCCAATTTGACATCCTTTTACCACCTATTAATGCCACTTCATACAAGTTAATTTTGTTCCACATTTTGGCTCTACTCAAGCATGTAAGTCATTGTTCACCATATTAGAGTACCTTTACACCCTTATAAGAGTCACTAGCCCCATATACTGATACAATTAACATATTTACATCACGTAAATGCAATTAGACATCCTTTAACCACCTCTTGGTACCCCTTTCCTACAAGTCAATTTTTGGCCACATTTTGGCTCTAATCAATCATGTAAGTGACTTCTCACCATATTAGAGTCACTTTGCACCTTATAAGAGTCACTTGCCATCATATATTGGTGCAATTAACATGTTAACATAATGTACATGCAATTAGAAATCCTTTTACCACCTCTTAGTGCCATATTCATACAAGTCAATTTTGGTCCACATTTTGGTTCTAATTAACCATGTTAGTCACTTCTCACCATATTAGAGTCACTTTGCACCCTATAAGAGTTACTTTCCACCATATATGCAACAATTGACATGTTAACATCAATACATCCAATTTGACATCTTTTACCACCTATTAATGTCACTTTCATACAAGTTAATTTTGTTCAACATTTTGGTTCTAATCAACCATGTAAGCCACTGTTCACCATGTTAGAGTACCTTACACCCTATAAGAGTCACTTGCCCCATATATTGATACAATTAACATATTAACATCACGTAAATGCAATTAGACATCCTTAACCACCTCTTGGTACCCCTTTCCTACAAGTCAATTTTGGGCCACATTTTGGCTCTAATCAATCATGTAAGTGACTTCTCACCATATTAGAGTCACTTTGCACCTTATAAGAGTCACTTGCCATCATATATTGGTGCAATTAACATGTTAACATCATGTATATGCAATTAAAAATCCTTTTTACCACCTCTTAGTGCCATATTCATACAAGTCAATTTTGGTCCACATTTTGGTTCTAATTAACCATGTTAGTCACTTATCACCATATAGAGTCACTTTGCACCCTATAAGAGTCACTTTCAACATATATGCAACAATTGACATGTTAACATCACATACATCCAATTTGACATCATTTTACCACCTATTAATGCCACTTTCATACAAGTTAATTTTGTTCCACATTTTGGCTCTAATCAAGCATGTAAGTCATTGTTCACCATGTTAGAGTACCTTTACACCCTATAAGAGTCACTTGCCCCATATATTGATACAATTAACATATTAACATCACGTAAATGCAATTAGACATCCTTTAACCACCTCTTGGTACCCCTTTCCTACAAGGTCAATTTGGGCCACATTTTGGCTCTAATCAATCATGTAAGTGACTTCTCATCATATTAGAGTCACTTTGCACATATAAGAGTCACTTGCCATCATATATTGGTACAATTAACATGTTAAAATCATGTACATGCAATTAGAAATCCTTTTACCACCTTTAGTGCCATATTCATACAAGTCAATTTTGGACCACATTTTGGTTCTAATTAACCATGTTAGTCACTTTTCACCATATTAGAGTCACTTTGCACCCTATAAGAGTCACTTGCCACCAATATTGATATAATTAACATGTTAACATCAAGTACATGCAATTAGACATCCTTTAACCACCTCTTGGTACCCCTTTCGTACAACAATTTTGGGCCACATTTTGGCTATAATCAATTATGTAAGTGACTTCTCACCATATTAGAGTCACTTTGCACCTTATAAGAGTCACTTGCCATCATATATTGGTACAATTAACATGTTAACATCATGTACATGCAATTAGAAATCCTTTTACCACCTCTTAGTGCCATATTCATACAAGTCAATTTTGGTCCACATTTTGGTTCTAATTAACCATGTTAGTCACTTCTCACCATATTAGAGTCACTTTGCACCCTATAAGAGTCACTTTATATGCAACAATTGACATGTTAACATCATATACATCCAATTTGACATCCTTTTACCACCTATTAATGCCACTTTCATACAAGTTAATTTTTTCCACATTTTGGTTCTAATAACCATGTAAGTCACTGTTCAACATATCTAGAGTACCTTTACACCCTATAAGAGTCACTTGCCCCATATATTGATACTAATTAACAGTTAACATCACGTAAATGCATTAGACATCCTTTAACCACCTCTTTGTACCCCTTTCTACAAGTAAATTTTGGGCCACTTTTGGCTCTAATCAATCATGTAAGTGACTTCTCACCATATTAGAGTCACTTTGCACCTTATAGAGTCACTTGCCATCAATATATTGGTACAATTAACATGTTAACATCATGTACATGCAATTAGAATCCTTTTACCCCCTCTTAGTGCCATATTCAGACAAGGTCAATTTTGGTCCACATTTTGGTTCTAATTAAACCATGTTAGTCACTTTCTCACCATATTAGAGTCACTTTGCACCCTATAAGAGTCACTTTTCCCCATATATGCAACAATTGACATGTTAACACTCATATACATCCAATTTGACATCCTTTTACCACCTATTCATGCCCACTTTCATACAAGTTAATTTTTTTTTCCACATTTTGGCTCTAATCAACCATGTACGTCCTGTCACCATATTAGAGTACCTTTACACCCTATAAGAGTCACTTGCCCCATATATGATACAATTAACAATGTTAACATCACGTAAATGCAATTAGACATCCTTTAACCACCTCTTGGTACCCCTTTCCTACAAGTTAATTTTGGGCACATTTTGGCTCTAATCAATCATGTAAGTGACTTCTCACCATATTAGAGTCACTTTGCACCTTATAAGAGTCACTTGCCATCATATATTGGTACAATTACATGTTAACATCATGTACATGCAATTAGAAATCCTTTTACCACCTCTTAGTGCATATTCATACAAGTCAATTTTTGGTCCACATTTTGGTTCTAATTACCCATGTTAGTCACTTCTCACCATATTAGAGTCACTTTGCACCCTATAAGAGTCACTTTCCACCATATATGCAACAATTGACATGTTAACATCATATACATCCAATTTGACATCCTTTTACCACCTATCTAATGCCACTTTCATACAAGTTAATTTTTTTTCCACATTTTGGCTCTAATCAACCATGTAAGTCACTGTTCACCATATTAGAGTACCTTTACACCCTATAGGTCACTTGCCCCATATCTTGATACAATTAACATGTTAACATCACGTAAATGCAATTAGACATCCTTTAACCACCTCTTGGTACCCCTTTCCTACAAGTTAATTTTGGGCCACATTTTGGCTCTAATCAATCATGTAAGTGACTTCTCACCATATTAGAGTCACTTTGCACCTTATAAGAGTCACTTCCATCATATTGGTACAATTACATGTTAACATCATGTACATGCAATTAGAAATCCTTTTACCACCTCTTAGTGCCATATTCATACAAGTCAATTTTGGTCCACATTTTGGTTCTAATTAACCATGTTAGTCACTTCTCACCATATTAGAGTCACTTTGCACCCTATAGAGTCACTTTCCACCATATATGCAACAATTGACATGTTAACATCATATACATCCAATTTGACATCCTTTTACCACCTATTAATGCCACTTTCATACAAGTTAATTTTGTTCCACATTTTGGCTCTAATCAAGCATGTAAGTCATGTTCACCATATTAGAGTACCTTTACACCCTATAAGAGTCACTTGCCCCATATATGATACAATTAACATATTAACATCACGTAAATGCAATTAGACATCCTTTAACCACCTCTTGGTACCCCTTTCCTACAAGTCAATTTTGGGCCACATTTTGGCTCTAATCAATCATGTAAGTGACTTCTCACCATATTAGAGTCACTTTGCACCTTATAAGAGTCACTTGCCATCATATATTGGTACAATTAACATGTTAACATCATGTACATGCAATTAGAAATCCTTTTACCACCTCTTAGTGCCATATTCATACAAGTCAATTTTGGTCCACATTTTGGTTCTAATTAACCATGTTAGTCACTTCTCACCATATTAGAGTCACTTTGCACCCTATAAGAGTCACTTTCCACCATATATGCAACAATTGACATGTTAACATCATATACATCCAATTTGACATCCTTTTACCACCTATTAATGCCACTTTCATACAAGTTAATTTTTTCCCCACATTTTGGCTCTAATCAACCATGTAAGTCACTGTTCACCATATTAGAGTACCTTTACACCCTATAAGAGTCACTTGCCCCATATATTGATACAATTAACATGTTAACATCACGTAAATGCAATTAGACATCCTTTAACCACCTCTTGGTACCCCTTTCCTAAAGTCAATTTTGGGCCACATTTTGGCTCTAATCAATCATGTAAGTGACTTCTCACCATATTAGAGTCACTTTGCACCTTATAAGAGTCACTTGCCATCATATATTGGTACAATTACATGTTAACTCATGTACATGCAATTAGAAATCCTTTTACCACCTCTTAGTGCCATATTCATACAAGTCAATTTTGGTCCACATTTTGGTTCTAATTAACCATGTTAGTCACTTCTCACCATATTAGAGTCACTTTGCACCCTATAAGAGTCACTTTCCACCATATATGCAACAATTGACATGTTAACATCATATACATCCAATTTGACATCCTTTTACCACCTATTAATGCCACTTTCATACAAGTTAATTTTGTTCCACATTTTGGCTCTAATCAAGCATGTAAGTCATGTTCACCATATTAGAGTACCTTTACACCCTATAAGAGTCACTTGCCCCATATATTGATACAATTAACATATTAACATCACGTAAATGCAATTAGACATCCTTTAACCACCTCTTGGTACCCCTTTCCTACAAGTCAATTTTGGGCCACATTTTGGCTCTAATCAATCATGTAAGTGACTTCTCACCATATTAGAGTCACTTTGCACCTTATAAGAGTCACTTGCCATCATATATTGGTACAATTAACATGTTAACATCATGTACATGCAATTAGAAATCCTTTTACCACCTCTTAGTGCCATATTCATACAAGTCAATTTTGGTCCACCATTTGGTTCTAATTACCATGTTAGTCCACTCATCACAATATTGAGGTCACTTTGCACCCTACTAAGAGTCACTTTCCACCATATATGCAACAATTGACTGTTAACTATCATATACATCCAATTGACATCCTTTTATCCACCTATTAATGCCACTTTCATACAAGTTAATTTTGTTCCACCATTTTGCTCTAATCAAAGCAGTAAGTCATTGTTCACCATATTAGAGTACCTTTACACCATATAAGAGTACACCTGCCCCATATATTGATACAATTAACATATTTAACATCACGTAAATGCAATTAGACATCCTTTAACCACCTCTTGGTACCCCCTTCCTACAAGTCAATTTTGGGCCACATTTGGCTCTAATCAATATGTAAGTGACTTCTCACCATATAGAGTCACTTTGCACCTTATAAGAGTCACTTGCCATCATATATTGGTGCAATTAACATGTTACATAATGTACATGCAATTAGAAATCCTTTTACCACCTCTTAGTGCCATATTCATACAAGGCAATTTTGGTCCACATTTTGGTTCTAATTAACCATGTTAGTCACTTCTCACCATATTAGAGTCACTTTGCACCTATAAGAGTCACTTTCCACCATCTATGCAACAATTGACATGTTAATATCATATACATCCAATTTTGACATCCTTTTACCACCTATTAATGCCACTTTCATACAAGTTAATTTTGTTCCACATTTTTGGCACTAATCAAGCATGTAAGTCAGTGTTCACCATATTAGAGTACCTTTACACCCTATAAGAGTCACTTGCCCATATATGATACAATTAACTATACATCACGTAAATGCAATTAGACATCTTTAACCACTCTTGGTACCCCTTTCCTAACAGTCAATTTTGGGCCACATTTTGGCTCTAATCAATTATGCAAGTGACTTCTCACCATATTAGAGTCACTTTGCACCTTATAAGAGTCACTTGCCATCATATATTGGTGCAATTAACATGTTAACATCATGTACATGCAATTAGAAATCCTTTTACCACCACTTAGTGCCATATTCATACAAGTCAATTTTGGTCCACATTTTGGTTCTAATTAACCATGTTAGTCACTTATCACCATATTAGAGTCACTTTGCACCCTATAAGTCACTTTCCACCATATATGCAACAATTGACATGTTAACATCATATACATCCAATTTGACATCATTTTACCACCTATTAATGCCACTTTCATTCATATATTGGTACAATTAAATGTTAACATCATGTACATGCAATTAGAAATCCTTTTACCACCTCTTAGTGCCATATTCATACAAGTCAATTTTGTCCATATTTTGGTTCTAATTAACCATGTTAGTCACTTCTCACCATATTAGAGTCACTTTGCACCCTATAAGAGTCACTTTCCACCATATATGCAACAATTGACATGTTAACATCATATACATCCAATTTGACATCCTTTTACCACCTATTAATGCCACTTTCATACAAGTTAATTTTGTTCCACATTTTGGCTCTAATCAAGCATGTAAGTCATTGTTCACCATATTAGAGTACCTTTACACCCTTAAGAGTCACTAGCCCCATATACTGATACAATTAACATATTACATCACGTAAATGCAATTAGACATCCTTTAACCACCTCTTGGTACCCCTTTCCTACAAGTCAATTTTGGCCACATTTTGGCTCTAATCAATCATGTAAGTGACTTCTCACCATATTAGAGTCACTTTGCACCTTATAAGAGTCACTTGCCATCATATATTGGTGCAATTAACATGTTAACATATGTACATGCAATTAGAAATCCTTTTACCACCTCTTAGTGCCATATTCATACAAGTCAATTTTGGTCCACATTTTGGTTCTAATTAACCATGTTAGTCACTTCTCACCATATTAGAGTCACTTTGCACCCTATAAGAGTTACTTTCCACCATATATGCAACAATTGACATGTTAACATCAATACATCCAATTTGACATCCTTTTACCACCTATTAATGCACTTTCATACAAGTTAATTTTGTTCACATTTTGGTTCTAATCAACCATGTAAGTCACTGTTCACCATGTTAGAGTACCTTTACACCCTATAAGAGTCACTTGCCCCATATATTGATACAATTAACATATTAACATCACGTAAATGCAATTAGACATCCTTTAACCACCTCTTGGTACCCCTTTCCTACAAGTCAATTTTGGGCCACATTTTGGCTCTAATCAATCATGTAAGTGACTTCTCACCATATTAGAGTCACTTTGCACCTTAGAGTCACTTGCCATCATATATTGGTGCAATTAACATGTTAACATCATGTATATGCAATTAGAAATCCTTTTACCACCTCTTAGTGCCATATTCATACAAGTCAATTTTGGTCCACATTTTGGTTCTAATTAACCATGTTAGTCACTTATCACCATATTAGAGTCACTTTGCACCCTATAAGAGTCACTTTTCAATATATGCAACAATTGACATGTTAACATCACATACATCCAATTTGACATCATTTTACCACCTATTAATGCCACTTTCATACAAGTTAATTTTGTTCCACATTTTGGCTCTAATCAAGCATGTAAGTCATTGTTCACCATGTTAGTACCTTTACACCCTATAAGAGTCACTTGCCCCTATATTGATACAATTAACATATTAACATCACGTAAATGCAATTAGACATCCTTTAACCACCTCTTGGTACCCCTTTCCTACAAGTCAATTTTGGGCCACATTTTGGCTCTAATCAATCATGTAAGTGACTTCTCATCATATTAGAGTCACTTTGCACCTATAAGAGTCACTTGCCATCATATATTGGTACAATTAACATGTTAAAATCATGTACATGCAATTAGAAATCCTTTTACCACCTTTAGTGCCATATTCATACAAGTCAATTTTGGACCACATTTTGGTTCTAATTAACCATGTTAGTCACTTTTCACCATATTAGAGTCACTTTGCACCCTATAAGTCACTTGCCACCAAATTGATATAATTAACAAGTTAACATCAGTACATGCAATTAGACATCCTTTAACCACCTCTTGGTACCCCTTTCGTACAACTCAATTTTGGGCCACATTTTGGCTATAATCAATTATGTAAGTGACTTCTCACCATATTAGAGTCACTTTGCACCTTATAAGAGTCACTTGCCATCATATATTGGTACAATTAACATGTTAACATCATGTACATGCAATTAGAAATCCTTTTACCACCTCTTAGTGCCAATTCATACAAGTCAATTTTGGTCCACATTTTGGTTCTAATTAACCATGTTAGTCACTTCTCACCATATTAGAGTCACTTTGCACCCTATAAGAGTCACTTATATGCAACAATTGACATGTTAACATCATATACATCCAATTTGACATCCTTTTACCACCTATTAATGCCACTTTCATACAAGTTAATTTTTTCCACATTTTGGCTCTAATCAACCATGTAAGTCACTGTTCACCATATTAGAGTACCTTTACACCCTATACTTGCCCCATATATTGATACAATTAACATGTTAACATCACGTAAATGCAATTAGACATCCTTTAACCACCTCTTGGTACCCCTTTCCTACAAGTTAATTTTGGGCCACATTTTGGCTCTAATCAATCATGTAAGTGACTTCTCACCATATTAGAGTCACTTTGCACCTTATAAGAGTCACTTCCATCATATATTGGTACAATTACATGTTAACATCATGTACATGCAATTAGAAATCCTTTTACCACCTCTTAGTGCCATATTCATACAAGTCATTTTGGTCCACATTTTGTTCTAATTAACCATGTTAGTCACTTCTCACCATATTAGAGTCACTTTGCACCCTATAAGAGTCACTTTCCACCATATATGCAATAATTGACATGTTAAATCATATACATCCAATTTGACATCCTTTTACCACCTATTAATGCCACTTTCATACAAGTTAATTTTGTTCCACATTTTGGCTCTAATCAACCATGTAAGTCACTGTTCACCATATTAGAGTACCTTTACACCCTATAAGAGTCACTTGCCCCATATATTGATACAATTAACATGTTAACATCACGTAAATGCAATTAGACATCCTTTAACCACCTCTTGGTACCCCTTTCCTACAAGTTAATTTTGGGCCACATTTTGGCTCTAATCAATCATGTAAGTGACTTCTCACCATATTAGAGTCACTTTGCACCTTATAAGAGTCACTTCCATCATATATTGGTACAATTACATGTTAACATCATGTACATGCAATTAGAAATCCTTTTACCACCTCTTAGTGCCATATTCATACAAGTCAATTTTGGTCCACATTTTGGTTCTAATTAACCATGTTAGTCACTTCTCACCATATTAGAGTCACTTTGCACCCTATAAGAGTCACTTTCCCATATATGCAACAATTGACATGTTAACATCATATACATCCAATTTGACATCCTTTTACCACCTATTAATGCCACTTTCATACAAGTTAATTTTGTTCCACATTTTGGCTCTAATCAACCATGTAAGTCACTGTTCACCATATTAGAGTACCTTTACACCCTATAAGAGTCACTTGCCCCATATATTGATACAATTAACATGTTAACATCACGTAAATGCAATTAGACATCCTTTAACCACCTCTTGGTACCCCTTTCCTACAAGTTAATTTTGGGCCACATTTTGGCTCTAATCAATCATGTAAGTGACTTCTCACCATATTAGAGTCACTTTGCACCTTATAAGAGTCACTTGCCATCATATATTGGTACAATTAACATGTTAACATCATGTACATGCAATTAGAAATCCTTTTACCACCTCTTAGTGCCATATTCATACAAGTCAATTTTGGTCCACATTTTGGTTCTAATTAACCATGTTAGTCACTTCTCACCATATTAGAGTCACTTTGCACCCTATAAGAGTCACTTTCCACCATATATGCAACAATTGACATGTTAACATCATATACATCCAATTTGACATCCTTTTACCACCTATTAATGCCACTTTCATACAAGTTAATTTTGTTCCACATTTTGGCTCTAATCAACATGTAAGTCATGTTCACCATATTAGAGTACCTTTACACCCTATAAGAGTCACTTGCCCCATATATTGATACAATTAACATATTAACATCACGTAAATGCAATTAGACATCCTTTAACCACCTCTTGGTACCCCTTTCCTACAAGTCAATTTTGGGCCACATTTTGGCTCTAATCAATCATGTAAGTGACTTCTCACCATATTAGAGTCACTTTGCACCTTATAAGAGTCACTTGCCATCATATATTGGTACAATTAACATGTTAACATCATGTACATGCAATTAGAAATCCTTTTACCACCTCTTAGTGCCATATTCATACAAGTCAATTTTGGTCCACATTTTGGTTCTAATTAACCATGTTAGTCACTTCTCACCATATTAGAGTCACTTTGCACCCTATAAGAGTCACTTTCCACCATATATGCAACAATTGACATGTTAACATCATATACATCCAATTTGACATCCTTTTACCACCTATTAATGCCACTTTCATACAAGTTAATTTTTTCCACATTTTGGCTCTAATCAACCATGTAAGTCACTGTTCACCATATTAGAGTACCTTTACACCCTATAAGAGTCACTTGCCCCATATATTGATACAATTAACATGTTAACATCACGTAAATGCAATTAGACATCCTTTAACCACCTCTTGGTACCCCTTTCCTACAAGTCAATTTTGGGCCACATTTTGGCTCTAATCAATCATGTAAGTGACTTCTCACCATATTAGAGTCACTTTGCACCTTATAAGAGTCACTTGCCATCATATTTGGTACAATTAACATGTTAACATCATGTACATGCAATTAGAAATCCTTTTACCACCTCTTAGTGCCATATTCATACAAGTCAATTTTGGTCCACATTTTGGTTCTAATTAACCATGTTAGTCACTTCTCACCATATTAGAGTCACTTTGCACCCTATAAGAGTCACTTTCCACCATATATGCAACAATTGACATGTTAACATCATATACATCCAATTTGACATCCTTTTACCACCTATTAATGCCACTTTCATACAAGTTAATTTTGTTCCACATTTTGGCTCTAATCAACATGTAAGTCATGTTCACCATATTAGAGTACCTTTACACCCTATAAGAGTCACTTGCCCCATATATTGATACAATTAACATGTTAACATCACGTAAATGCAATTAGACATCCTTTAACCACCTCTTGGTACCCCTTTCCTACAAGTCAATTTTGGGCCACATTTTGGCTCTAATCAATCATGTAAGTGACTTCTCACCATATTAGAGTCACTTTGCACCTTATAAGAGTCACTTGCCATCATATATTGGTACAATTAACATGTTAACATCATGTACATGCAATTAGAAATCCTTTTACCACCTCTTAGTGCCATATTCATACAAGTCAATTTTGGTCCACATTTTGGTTCTAATTAACCATGTTAGTCACTTCTCACCATATTAGAGTCACTTTGCACCCTATAAGAGTCACTTTCCACCATATATGCAACAATTGACATGTTAACATCATATACATCCAATTTGACATCCTTTTACCACCTATTAATGCCACTTTCATACAAGTTAATTTTTTACATTTTGGCTCTAATCAACCATGTAAGTCACTGTTCACCATATTAGAGTACCTTTACACCCTATAAGAGTCACTTGCCCCATATATTGATACAATTAACATGTTAACATCACGTAAATGCAATTAGACATCCTTTAACCACCTCTTGGTACCCCTTTCCTACAAGTCAATTTTGGGCCACATTTTGGCTCTAATCAATCATGTAAGTGACTTCTCACCATATTAGAGTCACTTTGCACCTTATAAGAGTCACTTGCCATCATATATTGGTACAATTAACATGTTAACATCATGTACATGCAATTAGAAATCCTTTTACCACCTCTTAGTGCCATATTCATACAAGTCAATTTTGGTCCACATTTTGGTTCTAATTAACCATGTTAGTCACTTCTCACCATATTAGAGTCACTTTGCACCCTATAAGAGTCACTTTCCACCATATATGCAACAATTGACATGTTAACATCATATACATCCAATTTGACATCCTTTTACCACCTATTAATGCCACTTTCATACAAGTTAATTTTGTTCCACATTTTGGCTCTAATCAACATGTAAGTCATTGTTCACCATATTAGAGTACCTTTACACCCTATAAGAGTCACTTGCCCCATATATTGATACAATTAACATATTAACATCACGTAAATGCAATTAGACATCCTTTAACCACCTCTTGGTACCCCTTTCCTACAAGTCAATTTTGGGCCACATTTTGGCTCTAATCAATCATGTAAGTGACTTCTCACCATATTAGAGTCACTTTGCACCTTATAATCACTTGCCATCATATATTGGTACAATTAACATGTTAACATCATGTACATGCAAT
>NW_027420779.1:0-5839 GCF_009905375.1 Apium graveolens | reverse complement strand
AAAATTGAGGCGGCCCATTTTTTGGATTCTTTTCATAATTTATCCCTATGATTTATGAAATTGCATTCGCGTCCATTCGGGGTCGTCCGGAAGTGAATCGGAGCTGAAACGAATGGAACTGGTTTCCGAATAATCCTCGTAGGGGGTAGTATACGATATGGAGCAAAAATTGAGGCGGCCCGTTTTTTGGATTTCTTTTCATAATTTGTCCCTATGGATTTATGAAATTGCATTCGCGTCATTCGGGGTCGTCCGGAAGGAATCGGAGCTGAAACGAATGGAACTCGGTTTCGAATAATCCTCGTAGGGGGTAGTACACGAGGTATGGAGCAAAAATTGAGGCAGCCCGTTTTTTGATTTCTTTTCATAATTTGTCCCTATAGATTTATGAAATTGCATTCGCGTCCATTCGGGGTCGTCCGGAAGTGAATCGGAGCTGAAACGAATGGAACTCGGTTTCGAATAATCCTCGTAGGGGTAGTACACGAGGTATGGAGCAAAAATTGAGGGCCCGTTTTTTGGATTTCTTTTCATAATTTGTCCCTATGGATTTATGAAATTGCATTCGCGTCCATTCGGGGTCGTCCGGAAGTGAATCGGAGCTGAAACATGGAACTGGTTTCCGAATAATCTCGTAGGGGTAGTACACGAGTATGGAGCAAAAATTGAGGCGGCCCGTTTTTTGGATTTTTTTCATAATTTGTCCCTATGGATTTATGAAATTGCATTCGCGTATTCGGGGTCGTCCGGAAGGAATCGGAGCTAAAACGAATGGAACTCGGTTTCGAATAATCCTCGTAGGGGGTAGTACACGAGGTATGGAGAAAATTGAGGGGCCATTTTTTGATTTCTTTTCATAATTTGTCCCTATATTTATGAAATTGCATTCGCGTCCATTCGGGGTCGTCCGGAAGTGAATCGGAGCTGAAACGAATGGAACTGGTTTCCGAATAATCTCGTAGGGGGTAGTACGAGTATGGAGCAAAAATTGAGGCGGCCCGTTTTTTGGATTTCTTTCATAATTTGTCCCTATAGATTTATAAATTGCATTCGCGTCCATTCGGGGTCGTCCGGAAGTGAATCGGAGCTGAAACGAATGGAACTCGGTTTCCGAATAATCCTCGTGGGGTAGTACACGAGGTATGGAGCAAAAATTGAGGCGGTTTTTTGGATTTCTTTTCATAATTTGTCCCTATGGATTTATGAAATTGCATTCGCTTCATTCGGGGTCGTCCGGAAGTGAATCGGAGCTGAAACGAATGGAACTCGGTTTCCGAATAATCCTCGTAGGGGGTAGTACAGAGGTATGGAGAAAAATTGAGGCGGCCCATTTTTTGGATTTCTTTTCATAATTTGTCCCTATGGATTTATGAAATTGCATTCGCGTCATTCGGGGTCGTCCGGAAGTGAATCGGAGCTGAAACGAATGGAACTCGGTTTCGAATAATCCTCGTAGGGGGTAGTACACGAGGTATGGAGCAAAAATTGAGGGCCCGTTTTTTCAATTTCTTTTCATAATTTGTCCCTAGATTTATGAAATTGCATTCGCGTCATTCGGGGTCGTCCGGAAGTGAATCGGAGCTGAAACGAATGGAACTCGGTTTCCGAATAATCTCGTAGGGGGTAGTACACGAGGTATGGAGCAAAAATTGAGGGGCCCATTTTTTGGATTTCTTTTCATAATTTGTCCCTATGGATTTATGAAATTGCATTCGTGTCCATTCGGGGTCGTCCGGAAGTGAATCGGAGCTAACGAATGGAACTGGTTTCCGAATAATCCTCGTAGGGGGTAGTATACGAGATATGGAGCAAAAATTGAGGCGGCCCGTTTTTTGGATTTCTTTTCATAATTTGTCCCTATGGATTTATGAAATTGCATTGCGTCATTCGGGGTCGTCCGGAAGTGAATCGGAGCTGAAACGAATGGAACTCGGTTTCGAATAATCCTCGTAGGGTAGTACACGAGGTATGGAGCAAAAATTGAGGCGGCCCGTTTTTTGGATTCTTTTCATAATTTGTCCCTATGGATTTATAAATTGCATTCGCGTCCATTCGGGGTTCCGGAAGTGAATCGGAGCTGAAACGAATGGAACTCGGTTTCCGAATAATCCTCGTAGGGGGTAGTACACGAGGTATGGAGCAAAAATTAGGGCCCGTTTTTTCAATTTCTTTTCATAATTTGTCCCTATGGATTTATGAAATTGCATTCGCGTCCATTCGGGGTCGTCCGGAAGTGAATCGGAGCTGAAACGAATGGAACTGGTTTCGAATAATCTCGTAGGGGGTAGTACACGAGTATGGAGCAAAAATTGGGGGCCCGTTTTTTGGATTTCTTTTCATAATTTGTCCCTATGGATTTATGAAATTGCATTCGCGCCATTCGGGGTCGTCCGGAAGGAATCGGAGCTAAAACGAATGGAACTCGGTTTCGAATAATCCTCGTAGGGGGTAGTACACGAGGTATGGAGCAAAATTGAGGGGACCATTTTTTGATTTTTTTCATAATTTGTCCCTATGGATTTATGAAATTGCATTCGCGTCCATTCGGGTCGTCCGGAAGTGAATCGGAGCTGAAACGAATGGAACTGGTTTCCGAATAATCTCGTAGGGGGTAGTACACGAGTATGGAGCAAAAATTGAGGGGCCCGTTTTTTGGATTTCTTTTCATAATTTGTCCCTATGGATTTATGAAATTGCATTCGCGTCATTCGGGGTCGTCCGGAAGTGAATCGGAGCTGAAACGAATGGAACTCGGTTTCCGAATAATCCTCGTGGGGTAGTACACGAGGTATGGAGCAAAAATTGAGGCGGCCCATTTTTTGGATTTCTTTTCATAATTTGTCCCTATGGATTTATGAAATTGCATTCGCGTCATTCGGGTCGTCCGGAAGTGAATCGGAGCTGAAACGAATGGAACTCGGTTTCGAATAATCCTCGTAGGGGGTAGTACACGAGGTATGGAGAAAAATTGAGGCGGCCCATTTTTTGGATTTCTTTTCATAATTTGTCCCTATGGATTTATGAAATTGCATTCGCGTCATTCGGGGTCGTCCGGAAGTGAATCGGAGCTGAAACGAATGGAACTCGGTTTCGAATAATCCTCGTAGGGGGTAGTACACGAGGTATGGAGCAAAAATTGAGGGCCCGTTTTTTGATTTCTTTTCATAATTTGTCCCTATGGATTTATGAAATTGCATTCGCGTCATTCGGGGTCGTCCGGAAGTGAATCGGAGCTGAAACGAATGGAACTCGGTTTCCGAATAATCTCGTAGGGGGTAGTACACGAGGTATGGAGCAAAAATTGAGGCGGCCCATTTTTTGGATTTCTTTTCATAATTTGTCCCTATGGATTTATGAAATTGCATTCGTGTCATTCGGGGTCGGGAAGTGAATCGGAGCTAACGAATGGAACTCGGTTTCCGAATAATCCTCGTAGGGGGTGTACACGAGGTATGGAGCAAAAATTGAGGCGGCCCGTTTTTTGGATTTCTTTTCATAATTTGTCCCTATGGATTTATGAAATTGCATTGCGTCCATCGGGGTCGTCCGGAAGGAATCGGAGCTGAAACGAATGGAACTCGGTTTCGAATAATCCTCGTAGGGGGAGTACAAGGTATGGAGCAAAAATTGAGGCGGCCCGTTTTTTGGATTTCTTTTCATAATTTGTCCCTATGGATTTATAAATTGCATTCGCGTCCATTCGGGGTCGTCCGGAAGTGAATCGGAGCTGAAACGAATGGAACTCGGTTTCCGAATAATCCTCGTAGGGGGTAGTACACGAGGTATGGAGCAAAAATTGAGGGCCCGTTTTTTCAATTTCTTTTCATAATTTGTCCCTATGGATTTATGAAATTGCATTCGCGTCCATTCGGGTCGTCCGGAAGTGAATCGGAGCTGAAACGAATGGAACTGGTTTCCGAATAATCTCGTAGGGGGTAGTACACGGATATGGAGCAAAATTGAGGGCCCGTTTTTTGGATTTCTTTTCATAATTTGTCCCTATGGATTTATGAAATTGCATTCGCGACCATTCGGGGTCGTCCGGAAGTGAATCGGAGCTGAAACGAATGGAACTCGGTTTCGAATAATCCTCGTAGGGGGTAGTACACGAGGTATGGAGCAAAAATTGAGGGGCCCATTTTTTGGATTTTTTTCATAATTTGTCCCTATGGATTTATGAAATTGCATTCGCGTCATTCGGGGTCGTCCGGAAGTGAATCGGAGCTGAAAATGGAACTGGTTTCCGAATAATCTCGTAGGGGGTAGTACACGATATGGAGCAAAAATTGAGGCGGCCCGTTTTTTGGATTTCTTTTCATAATTTGTCCCTATAGATTTATAAATTGCATTCGCGTCCATTCGGGGTCGTCCGGAAGTGAATCGGAGCTGAAACGAATGGAACTCGGTTTCCGAATAATCTAGGGGTAGTACACGAGGTATGGAGCAAAAATTGAGGCGGCCCATTTTTTGGATTTCTTTTCATAATTTGTCCCTATGGATTTATGAAATTGCATTCGCGTCATTCGGGGTCGTCCGGAAGTGAATCGGAGCTGAAACGAATGGAACTCGGTTTCCGAATAATCCTCGTAGGGGGTAGTACACGAGGTATGGAGAAAAATTGAGGCGGCCCATTTTTTGGATTTCTTTTCATAATTTGTCCCTATGGATTTATGAAATTGCATTCGCGTCATTCGGGGTCGTCCGGAAGTGAATCGGAGCTGAAACGAATGGAACTCGGTTTCCGAATAATCCTCGTAGGGGGTAGTACACGAGGTATGGAGCAAAAATTGAGGGCCCGTTTTTTGATTTCTTTTCATAATTTGTCCCTATGGATTTATGAAATTGCATTCGCGTTCATTCGGGGTCGTCCGGAAGTGAATCGGAGCTGAAACGAATGGAACTCGGTTTCCGAATAATCTCGTAGGGGGTAGTACACGAGGTATGGAGCAAAAATTGAGGCGGCCCATTTTTTGGATTTTTTTCATAATTTGTCCCTATGGATTTATGAAATTGCATTCGCGTCCATTCGGGGTCGTCCGGAAGTGAATCGGAGCTAACGAATGGAACTCGGTTTCCGAATAATCCTCGTAGGGGGTAGTACACGAGGTATGGAGCAAAAATTGAGGCGGCCCATTTTTTGGATTTCTTTTCATAATTTGTCCCTATGGATTTATGAAATTGCATTCGTCCATTCGGGGTCGTGGAAGTGAATCGGAGCTGAAACGAATGGAACTCGGTTTCGAATAATCCTCGTAGGGGGTAGTACACGAGGTATGGAGCAAAAATTGAGGCGGCCCGTTTTTTGGATTTCTTTTCATAATTTGTCCCTATGGATTTATGAAATTGCATTCGCGTCCATTCGGGGTCATCCGGAAGTGAATCGGAGCTGAAACGAATGGAACTCGGTTTCCGAATAATCCTCGTAGGGGGTAGTACACGAGGTATGGAGCAAAAATTAGGGCCCGTTTTTTTTCAATTCTTTTCATAATTTGTCCCTATGGATTTATGAAATTGCATTCGCGTCATTCGGGTCGTCCGGAAGTGAATCGGAGCTGAAACGAATGGAACTGGTTTCGAATAATCCTCGTAGGGGGTAGTACGAGGTATGGAGCAAAAATTGAGGCAGCCGTTTTTTGGATTTCTTTTCATAATTTGTCCTATGGATTTATGAAATTGCATTCGCGTCCATTCGGGGTCGTCCGGAAGTGAATGAGCTAAACGAATGGAACTCGGTTTCGAATAATCCTCGTAGGGGGTAGTACACGAGGTATGGAGCAAAATTGAGGGGACCATTTTTGGATTTCTTTTCATAATTTGTCCCTATGATTTATGAAATTGC
>NW_027420778.1:0-21536 GCF_009905375.1 Apium graveolens | reverse complement strand
CCCGTTTTTTTCGATTTCTTCCAGAATTTGTCCCTATGGATTTATGAAATTGCATTCGCGTCCATTCAGGGTCGTCCGGGAGTGAATCGGAGCTGAAAGGAATGGAACTCGGTTTCCGGATAATCCTCGTAGGGGTAGTACCGAGGTCTGGAGCAAAAATTGAGGCGGCCCGTTTTTTTTCATTTCTTTCCATAATATGTCCCTATGGATTTATGAAATTGCATTCGCGTCCATTCAGGGTCGTGCCGGAGTGATACGGAGCTGAAAGGAATGGAACTCGGTTTCCGGATAATCCTCGTAGGGGGTAGTACACGAGGTCTGGAGCAAAAATTGAGGCAGGACCATTTTTTTCAATGTTCTTTCCATAAATTTGTCCCTATGGATTTATGAAATTGCATTCGCGTCCATTCGGGGTCGTCCGGGAGTGAATCGGAGCTGAAAGGAATGGAACTCGGTTTCCGGATAATCCTCGTAGGGGGTAGTACACGAGGTCTGGAGCAAAAATTGAGGCGGCCCGTTTTTTCGATTTCTTTCCATAATTTGTCCCTATGGATTTATGAAATTGCATTCGCGTCCATTCAGGGTCGTCCGGGAGTGAATCGGAGCTGAAAGGAATGGAACTCGGTTTCCGGATAATCCTCGTAGGGGGTAGTACACGAGGTCTGGAGCAAAAATTGAGGCGGCCCGTTTTTTCGATTTCTTTCCATAATATGTCCCTATGGATTTATGAAATTGCATTCGCGTCCATTCAGGGTCGTCCGGGAGTGAATCGGAGCTGAAAGGAATGGAACTCGGTTTCCGGATAATCCTCGTAGGGGGTAGTACACGAGGTCTGGAGCAAAAATTGAGGCAGCCCATTTTTTCAATTTCTTTCCATAATTTGTCCCTATGGATTTATGAAATTGCATTCGCGTCCATTCGGGGTCGTCCGGGAGTGAATCGGAGCTGAAAGGAATGGAACTCGGTTTCCGGATAATCCTCGTAGGGGGTAGTACACGAGGTCTGGAGCAAAAATTGAGGCTGGCCCGTTTTTTCGATTTCTTTCCATAATTTGTCCCTATGGATTTATGAAATTGCATTCGCGTCCATTCGGGGTCGTCCGGGAGTGAATCGGAGCTGAAAGGAATGGAACTCGGTTTCCGGATAATCCTCGTAGGGGGTAGTACACGAGGTCTGGAGCAAAAATTGAGGCGGCCCGTTTTTTTGATTTCTTTCCATAATTTGTCCCTATGGATTTATGAAATTGCATTCGCGTCCATTCGGGGTCGTCCGGGAGTGAATCGGAGCTGAAAGGAATGGAACTCGGTTTCCGGATAATCCTCGTAGGGGGTAGTACACGAGGTCTGGAGCAAAATTTGAGGCGGCCCGTTTTTTCGATTTCTTTCCATAATTTGTCCCTATGGATTTATGAAATTGCATTCGCGTCCATTCGGGGTCGTCCGGGAGTGAATCGGAGCTGAAAGGAATGGAACTCGATTTCCGGATAATCCTCGTAGGGGGTAGTACACGAGGTCTGGAGCAAAAATTGAGGCGGCCCGTTTTTTCGATTTCTTTCCATAATTTGTCCCTATGGATTTATGAAATTGCATTCGCGTCCATTCAGGGTCGTCCGGGAGTGAATCGGAGCTGAAAGGAATAGAACTCGGTTTCCGGATAATCCTCGTAGGGGGTAGTACACGAGGTCTGGAGCAAAAATTGAGGCTGGCCCGTTTTTTCGATTTCTTTCCATAATTTGTCCCTATGGATTTATGAAATTGCATTCGCGTCCATTCAGGGTCGTCCGGGAGTGAATCGGAGCTGAAAGGAATGGAACTCGGTTTCCGGATAATCCTCGTAGGGGGTAGTACACGAGGTCTGGAGCAAAAATTGAGGCGGCCCGTTTTTTTCGATTTCTTTCCATAATTTGTCCCTATGGATTTATGAAATTGCATTCGCGTCCATTCGGGGTCGTCCGGGAGTGAATCGGAGCTGAAAGGAATGGAACTCGGTTTCCGGATAATCCTCGTAGGGGGTAGTACACGAGGTCTGGAGCAAAAATTGAGGCAGGCCCATTTTTTTCAATTTCTTTCCATAATTTGTCCCTATGGATTTATGAAATTGCATTCGCGTCCATTCGGGGTCGTCCGGGAGTGAATCGGAGCTGAAAGGAATGGAACTCGGTTTCCGGATAATCCTCGTAGGGGGTAGTACACGAGGTCTGGAGCAAAAATTGAGGCGGCCCATTTTTTTCGATTCTTTCCATAATTTGTCCCTATGGATTTATGAAATTGCATTCGCGTCCATTCGGGGTCGTCCGGGAGTGAATCGGAGCTGAAAGGAATGGAACTCGGTTTCCGGATAATCCTCGTAGGGGGTAGTACACGAGGTCTGGAGCAAAAATTGAGGCGGCCCGTTTTTTCGATTTCTTTCCATAATTTGTCCCTATGGATTTATGAAATTGCATTCGCGTCCATTCAGGGTCGTCCGGGAGTGAATCGGAGCTGAAAGGAATGGAACTCGTTTTCCGGATAATCCTCGTAGGGGGTAGTACACGAGGTCTGGAGCAAAAATTGAGGCGGCCCGTTTTTTCAATTTCTTTCCATAATATGTCCCTATGGATTTATGAAATTGCATTCGCGTCCATTCAGGGTCGTCCGGGAGTGAATCGGAGCTGAAAGGAATGGAACTCGGTTTCCGGATAATCCTCGTAGGGGGTAGTACACGAGGTCTGGAGCAAAAATTGAGGCAGCCCATTTTTTCAATTTCTTTCCATAATTTGTCCCTATGGATTTATGAAATTGCATTCGCGTCCATTCGGGGTCGTCCGGGAGTGAATCGGAGCTGAAAGGAATGGAACTCGGTTTCCGGATTATCCTCGTAGGGGGTAGTACACGAGGTCTGGAGCAAAAATTGAGGCGGCCCGTTTTTTTCGATTTCTTTCCATAATTTGTCCCTATGGATTTATGAAATTGCATTCGCGTCCATTCGGGGTCGTCCGGGAGTGAATCGGAGCTGAAAGGATCGGAACTCGGTTTCCGGATAATCCTCGTAGGGGGTAGTACACGAGGTCTGGAGCAAAAATTGAGGCGGCCCGTTTTTTTGATTTCTTTCCATAATTTGTCCCTATGGATTTATGAAATTGCATTCGCGTCCATTCGGGGTCGTCCGGGAGTGAATCGGAGCTGAAAGGAATGGAACTCGGTTTCCGGATAATCCTCGTAGGGGGGTAGTACACGAGGTCTGGAGCAAAATTTGAGGCAGCCCGTTTTTTCGATTTCTTTCCATAATTTGTCCCTATGGATTTATGAAATTGCATTCGCGTCCATTCGGGCTCGTCCGGGAGTGAATCGGAGCTGAAAGGAATGGAACTCGGTTTCCGGATAATCCTCGTAGGGGGTAGTACACGAGGTCTGGAGCAAAAATTGAGGCGGCCCGTTTTTTTCGATTTCTTTCCATAATTTGTCCCTATGGATTTATGAAATTGCATTCGCGTCCATTCGGGGTCGTCCGGGAGTGAATCGGAGCTAAAATGAATGGAACTCGGTTTCCGGATAATCCTCGTAGGGGGTAGTACACGAGGTCTGGAGCAAAAATTGAGGCGGCCCGTTTTTTCAATTTCTTTCCTGTTATGGATTAAAACTACTATATATAATTGCTGTATTTAATACTAAGGAACGTGAGCTTCGAGGCTCGATTTGACTGCTCTTGTGTTTCGTGACTCAATCTGCCTTAACAAGATGCCTACGTACCTTGCTGATTGCCAAGGATCAAGTCAAAAAACGTAGTTCTGATTTGTGGGGTGAGGCCCCTTATATAGATGCGGGAGTCCTTGAATTGGACTTGGTATAGGAGGCTTGGTGGATAAGCCTCTGAATTAGGATAGACTTAGGAGTCCTAGGAAGTAGGAAGTTGATTCCTTATCCTTTCAGGTCCCCTTGAGGTTAATCTCTAAGGATTTATATCCTCATCGGGACTCTTTTCAACATCTGATTTCTCCCTTATTAATTAATTACGAAATTAATTAATAATCAGGGCTTTTTGGGCCTTTTTTACTCCACCAGGCCTAATCTGGTCCGTCAGACTTAACCTTTCTGGTCTGAATATTATACATCTTATTATTATTGGGCCTAGCAGCCCATTAATTATAAAATCAGGACTTATTTATCCCTATCATTTGCCCCCCAACTTTTGGGAAACATTGATTAGGTTTCTCAGAAGTTAAATCTATTCGTTCCCTTACAGGGTTTCGTTTTTGCGTAAAGTGTAGAGCGACCTACACATTTACAACGAATCTTCCTTTTATTCAGAAATTATCTTAATTTCCAGGAATTTTTCCCTAATTTTCTGGAATTTTCCCTAATTTTCTGGGATTTTTCCTAATTTTCTGGATTTTTCCCTTAATTTCTGGGATTTATCCAAATTTTCCTGGATTTATTCCTTATTTCTGAAAATATTAATATTTTTCAGAAATTATTTAAGGAATTTCCTTATTTTTTCTGGATTTTCCCTTAATTTCTGGGATTTATCCTAATTTTCCTGGATTTATTCCTAATTTCTGAAAATATTAATATTTTTTCAGAAATTATTTAAGGAATTTCCTTATTTTTTCTGGATTTTTCCCTTAATTTCTGGGATTTATCCTAATTTTCCTGGATTTATTCCTTATTTCTGAAAATATTAATATTTTTCAGAAATTATTTAAGGAATTTCCTTATTTTTTCTGGATTTTCCCTTAATTTCTGGGATTTATCCTAATTTTCCTGGATTTATTCCTAATTTCTGAAAATATTAATATTTTTCAGAAATTATTTAAGGAATTTCCTTACTTATTCCCCTTTTTTTTTTTTTTTTTTTTCAGAATAAATAAATAAATAAATATTAATATTTATTCCCTCTTTTTTTTTTTTTTTTTTATACAGTTTTCGACCAGGAATCCATTCGACCAGGATCCTGGTCGAATTAACCCCCATATTGCCCTGGTCGACAGCTTTTCGGGCAGGATGCTTTCGATCAGGAATCCTGGTCGAATTTCGGCCAGGATTTTTCTCTTAATTTAATTTTTTTTTTTTTTTTTTTTTTTTTTTTTTTTTTTTTTTTACAATTTTCGACCAGAAATTTTGTTCCTTTCGGTCAGGAGTCCTGCTTTTTGACCGAATTAACCTTCATTTGTTGCCCAGGTCGATGCAAATTCGGGCAGGGCTAGTTCGACCAGGATTTTCCCTTGGTTTCTAGTCGACAAGGTTTCAGGCATGGCTTTCTCGATCAGAATTCTGACCCTTTCGGTCACAACTCATTCAAGGAAAAATACAGTTCGTGCCTTGATCGAATTGGGTCAAGAACATGTTAATGCAGATATTTTCTTAGGGTCATACGTCTGGGCTGGACTCTATTGGGCCCTTGACTTGGGCCTGGATTTTATGGGGCTATCCTTTGGGCCCATTGTTTTTTAACTGGGCTTTTAGCTCACGGGCTTATTTCTTAAATCTGGGCCTTATTTGTCAACTAATTGGGCCCTCTTTCTGGGCTTTCTTGGACTGGGCCTCTATCATGCTTTAATTCCAAAGCCCGTTCAAACTTGGGTTGGGCTTTGAACTCTTAAGCCTGACTTCCAGAATATTCTAGAATCTTCCATATCATTCCAGATTTTTCCATACTTTTCTAAGACTTTTCTAAGGCTTTTCTAAAATATTCTGGAACATTCCAGATCCTTCCATTTTTGGGCCCATATGGGCTTTTTTGAGGCCCAAATCCCCTTCTTCTTGGCTATAAAGAGGTGGGATGAGAGTGTGATTCCTCACACCTCTCATTTCATTTCTTCAATCATCCAACAAATTTCTTCTCATCCTTCCTCCAAATTTCTAGCCTTTCCTCTCTCAAATCCCTCCTTTAGTTTTCCAACCTCTCCTTCAGGCTTTTTCTAGCTTTCTAATGGCTGACAAGAATTCCGAGAGGGCGGCAAAGATAGCCTCGGCTTCAAAACGAGGTAAGGATATCGATATTCGTTCTTCGTATATGTCTTTGATCGATATGATTAACACTAGGGGGGATGAATATCCTTCCACTGCACATCTCGACTCCTTTAATCACTGTAATACTTGGCATAACATAGATTTCAATAAACTAAATGCTCGTTATAAAGTCCCTCCTCCCTTTAGACTAGTTCCAGTCTCTGGTGGTGACCGTACTTGCCACTGGAGGCCTGATACTCTCTTCATCTACACCGACGCCCTTAATGCTGGGCTTAGGTTCCCTTTCCATCCTTTTATCCCTCATCTTTTGGCTGACTTACAAATTAACCCGTGTCAGCTTCCTCCAAACGCCTGGAGGAATATTCTATGTTTTATGGTTTGTTGTCTTAGGGAGGGCTTTCCTCTTTCTGTAGCCGTTTTTAGGAAAGTCTTTCAATGTTACAATAGTTCTTCCAATATTTGTGGCTGGGTTTATGTCAAACAAAGGCCCAAAAGCAAACATATCTTTAACAGCGCCTCTATTCCGGATAATAATCCAAATTGGAGGAATAGTTTCGTCGGGTTACGTTGGGAGAATGGCGATTGGGGCACGCTCTTTCGATCTTCCTTCGGGAAGGTGAGTGATGGTAGCCTCAAATCCATTCACTTAACTCCGGAAGAAACTATCATTTATAATGGGCTCACTCAGGATGATGGCACCACCACCAGCTGGACTCTTTTAGAAGAGTTTTCCCTGATTCACGTGGGACTATCCTCTGTTTCTCAACAGGGTATTTCTCTTCCCTTCTCAATTTTTCTTTCTTTCACGCATTATTAACATCACTTATTTTGTCTTTTGCTTTGTTTCAGCTGCTAAGGAGATTAACGAGGACAATGTCCCCTTGGTCGAGGAAACAGCTAGGATGAAGAAAGCTCGGTTAGCAGGCCTAGACACCCGAGGAAAGGCGACAGAGCCTATCTTCTTGAGAAAGCACAAGGAGCCTATGGGGGAGGCCTCAACTGAAGGAGCCGAGGGCCATAATGCTCCTATCACTGCTGCTGCCCCTGCTGCTGCTGCTACAGGCGCCTTTCAGCCTCTCTGGGGATTCCGCCGAGGGGATACCGTGGTTGGTTCCACGAAGCATGCTTGGGATTGGTCCTACCATAGCGTGACTCCAAAGGACTTTACTGATGTGGTGGCCACCCCTGACCTTGAGAGGATTAAGCTCATGGGAGCCCAATCTCTGGCTTCGGTATGCCTTCTCTTTTTTAAACTTATTTCTCGTTCTTGTAGCACTTTCTTGCCTTACACTTTGTTAATTGTTTTGTTTCAGTCTAACGCCTACTTTCAAGGCGCTGTGAGGCAAGCCGAATCATGGAAGCGGGCTTCTGATAAGGCCGATAATGCCCTCAGGAGGCAGCAGAAGAAGTATGCTACCCTGGAGAAGAAGCTCAAGCGCAAGGAGGAAGAACTCGGAGAGTCTAACGCCGAGCTGGTGGTACTTCGGGCGGAGAAGGATAAAGCTATAGACAACTATCTGGACTCGGAGGAGTTTGCCCAATCTATGAGGATTAGGGATGATTCAGTCTTTCCCGAGTTTTTTAGGACTGGTTGGGACACGGCCCTTGGGACCGTGAACGAGGCTTGTCCTGATATTAACCCGGCGGACTACTATCTGTCCTGACTGACTGAGGCTTTGCTACAGAGGTTTCGTACCCGAGTAGTCGTCTCAGATCATGTTCCTCAGGATCCACTCCTTCCTCCTCCCGAGTCCTCTTCCAGACCCTGCTGAGGATGACAGCTCTTCCTCCTCCTCCGAGACGACAGAGACATCCTAGCGAGAGTGGAGAAGACGATGATATGGACTGCCGAGGGCACCTCAGCTCCTTAGAGCTTTTTCAGCCCTGCGTGGCTTTTTTTATTTTCGAGACTTTATTTATCAAACTTTTGTAACATCTATCAGATCTATCTCATTTATCACCTTTTATGCTTGCATCCATGCATTTGATTTTTATTTGTTAGGCCACAATCATACTTTGAAGAACTTATGAATTTCATAAAATTGTCTGGGATTCGTCCCTTACACAAGTCTTAATAAATTTCGTAATAAAACTAAAACATATAAATCCTAAGCAAGCAAAGCTTCAAGGTGCTTTTCAACCTACTCGCCATCCTGACGAGCTGAGAATCGTACTTCGACCATCTCACACGTAGTAAACCTTCAGGTTTTGTGCGTGCCAGGTTCTCGGGACTTCAAAACCATCCATAGTCTCCAGCTTGTAGGTTCCTCTACCCTGAACGCTCTTGACTCTATACGGCCCTTCCCAATTTGGGGCAAGCTTTCCTTTCTGTCCGACACCAGAAGCCTCTATTTTTCTCAAGACTAGGTCACCTTGTTTGAAAAACCTCTCTTTAACCCTTAGGTTGTAGTAGAATGAAGCCTTTTTCTGATATTCTACTATCTTTGCGTGTGCTTTATCTCGCTACTTCATCGATTAAATCCAGGGCTAACTTCTGCCCTTCCTCATTTTCTTTTTCATCAAAAGCCTGAATCCTTGGAGAAGAATGTGATATCTCCACGGGAACTACTGCTTCCGCCCCATATGCCAACATGAAAGGAGTTGCATCTGTCGTGACTCTACAGGTAGTCCTATAAGCCCATAATATGGGAAGTATCTCATCCTACCCAATTATTTCTTGACTTCTCGATCCTCTTCTTTAGTCCATCCAGGATTATCCGATTTGCTACTTCCGCTTGCCCATTGGCTTGCGGGTGAGCCACAGAGGTGAATCGTAACTCAATTTCATTTTCTTACAATACTTCTTGAATTCCTCATTGTTGAATTGCGTTCCATTATCAGTGACGAGGATACGGGGAATTCCATATCGGCACATGATGTTTTCCCACAGGAATTGTGCAACCTGCTTAGTTGTGATTTTGGCCAAAGGTTTGGCTTCGATCCACTTGGTGAAATAATCAATGGCTACAATCAGAAACTTCCTTTGTGCTGTGGCCATAGGAAAAGGCCCTAGAATATCCATCCCCCACATAGCAAAGGGAATAGGTGAGTTGATAGAGGTCAGCATCTCGGGGGGTTGTCTGACGAATTGGTGCATGCTTTTGACAAGCGATCACACTTCTTCACATATTCTTTGGCATCAGCCATCATTTTTGGCCAATAAAGCCTAAACGGGTTATCTTATGAGCCAAGGCCCTGCCCCCCAAGTGCTTGCCCGCAAATGCCTTCATGCACTTCCTCAAGAGCCAAGCGTGCCTCATCGGGCCTGAGACACCTCAAGTAAGGAACCACGAAAGATCTTTTATATAGAATCCCATCTATCAAAGAGTACCTTAGTGCTCGAACAGTTAACTTCCGTGCCTCAATTGTATCGCTTGGCAACCAACCGGTCTGAATGTGAGCCTTGATGGGATCAATCCATGACGTCCCCAAGCCTACGGGAGCCACAAGCTTAACATCTATGCTTCGTGTCTTCAAAACACGGAAGTACACACTTCCTGAACTTTCTTCAATCTCAGATGAAGCAAACTTTGATAGCGCATCTGCTTTAGCATTTTCTTCCCTTGGAATGTGTTCAACATGGCATTCATTAAATTGGGTCATCACAGCCCTTACTAGGCGAACATACTTTGCCATCGTATCATCCCTTGCTTCAAATTCTCCCTTTACCTGGGATATGATCAACTTCGAGTCTCCACGGACCTTTAAGTTTTTGACTCTAAGTGTCCCAGCTAGACCAAGGCCAGCAATCAGGGCTTCATACTCTGCCTCATTGTTTGTGGTTGGGAAGTCTAGCTTCATGGCATACTCAATTAAGAATCCATCAGGGCTTTGCAAAACCAACCCTGCTCCACTGGAATTTGTTTTTGATGCTCCATCAAAATAGAGAACCCAATATTCTTTCTCCTTGTCCCCATTGTCGACTCCCTTGTCTTGAGGTGTGGTATCTTCCTGCCCCCCGACTTCTTGGTTGGGTATGGTACATTCCACCACGAAGTCAGCTAGTGCCTGGGCTTTTATGGCCATACGTGGCTTATACTTGAGATCGAACTCTCCCAACTCTATTGCCCACTTAATCAGTCTCCCACTTGCCTTGGGACTGTGAATGATATTTCTCAGTGGCTGATTTGTTAGCACTTCAATTTGGTGAGCTTGAAAATAAGGACGCAGCTTTCTTGAAGCCATTACCAAGGCTAAAGCGAATTTCTCAATGGCTGAATAATTCAACTCAGCACCATGCAAAATTTTGCTGACATAGTATACGGGTTTCTGGACTTTCAGTTCCTCCTTAACCAACACCGCGCTCAAGGCGCTTTCTGAAACAGCCAAGTACAAGAATAAAACTTCACCCAGAACTGGCTTGGCCAACAACGGGGCCTGGCCCATATACTTCTTTAACTCTTCAAATGCCTTCTGATTTTCCTCACTCCATACAAAGTCTTTAATGTTCTTTAATGACTTGAAGAATGACAAGCACTTGTCTCCTGACTTGGAGATGAATCGTCCTAGCGCAGCAACCCTTCCTGTGAGTTTCTGAACATCCTTGACAGTTTTTGGGGGTTCCATGTCCAGGATTGCCTTTATTTTATCGGGGTTAGCCTCAATTCCCCTCTTTGAGACCATCAATCCCAAGAATTTTCCAGATCCTACTCCGAAAGCACACTTCGTGGGATTCAACATCATCTTGTGGTACCTCAGGACCTCAAAAGCTTCCCTCAAATGGGTTATATGATCAGTCTTTACTAGACTCTTGACTAGCATGTCATCAACATAGACTTCCATAGTCTTCCCAATAAGATCCTTAAAGATTTTATTCACCAACCTTTGATAGGTGGCTCCTGCATTCTTGAGACCAAACGCCATAACAAGATAACAATAAACACCAAAGTCAGTGATAAATGATACCTTTGGAATGTCATCCTTATGCATTTTGATCTGGTTGTATCCGCTAAACCCATCCATGAAACTCAGCATCTCATGTCCAGCGGTGGCATCAATCAAAGTATCAATTCTAGGCAGCGGAAAACAGTCTTTGGGGCATGCATCATTCAGATCGGTGAAGTCTATACACATCCTCCACTTTCCATTAGCCTTCTTCACCATTACAGGGTTTGCTAACCACTCCGGAAATTGAATCTCCTCAATGAAACCAGCCTCTAAGAGCTTTTCCACTTCCTGCTTTATAGCCTCTTGTCTTTCCGGGGCAAAATTTCTTTTCTTTTGTTTCACTGTCTTCCGGCTTGGATCCACGTTTAACTTGTGGGTAATTAACCCCGGGTCTATGCCTGGCATATCAGCTGCTGACCATGCAAACACATCACTATTTTCTTGCAAAAATTTCACTAACTTCCCTCTAAGGGGCTCCTCTAATGTAGCTCCAATGAAAGTCATCCTCTCAGGATTCTTAGGATCTAAAGGAACCGAAACCAATTCTTCTGCTGGCCTTCCTCTATTCTCATCATTTTCTCGAACATCCATATCTTCAATAGGAAGAACCTGCCCCCCGACTCCATCTGCCCTCAAGGAGGCCACATAACAGCTTCTAGCCATTTTTTGATCTCCCCTCTCTTCTCCAATCCCGTTTCGGGTGGGAAACTTCATGACTGAATGGTAGGAAGAGGGGACTGCCTTGAAGGCATGTATCCCTGTTCTCCCCATGATAGCATTATAAGTTGAACTAGCCTTTACCACCACAAAATCCAGCATCTGCGTTGCTTGCCTTGGCTCCGTACCTATGGTGGTTGGTAATTTAATTATCCCTTCCACAGGACATTCTACTCCAGCAAATCCATATATCGGCATGTCGGTTGGTGTCAACTGGGAGTCGTTATACCCCATCCTTAGAAAGGTGTCGTGGAGCAAGATATCCACAGAAGCACCATTATCCACAAGGACCCTCTTAACCGGGCTATTTCCTATTATCGGCGTTATGACCAGCGGGTCGTCATGGGGAAACTTCACACCCTCTAGGTCGGAATCATCAAAAGCCAATGTTACTTCTGTCCTGGCCCTCTTCGGGGCTTCTCCAACAATATGCATAACCTCTCTAGTATATGCCTTTCTGGAATTTTTGGACAATCCAGCAGCAGTTGGACCTCCAAAGATCGTGTTTATCACAGGCCCTCGAGGTCTCGGCCCTCCATAAATGGTGTTTATAACTGGTCCTCTAGGTTGGGGATTCCGCCCCTGATCATCTTGGTCCCTCCTACGATCTTCAAAGTTCTTCCTTCCATTATTGTTTCTGTCTCCTCCATCTCCAGTATACTTGTTCAGCCTTCCCTTTCGAATCAAAAACTCAATTTCATCTTTCAACTGCCTACACTCATCGGTGTCATGGCCAACATCTTTGTGAAACCTGCAATACTTGCCCTTATCTAGCTTGGCGGGATCAGCCTTCAAGGGCTTAGGCCAGCGAATATCTCTGTCTTTCTCAATCTCCATCAAAATCTGACTTCTGGGAGCATTCAGCTTAGCGTATTCAGTGAACTTTTGCCCAGGTCCTCCCTTCTTGGGGGTTGAATCAGGGTTTTGTTCAGTTCTAGGATATTTATCCTTAGCGATATACTCCAAATCAGTTTTTCGTTTCTTGCCTCCAGTGGGCTCATTACTTACTACGGTCTTCCTCATACTCTCTTCAACCTTGATATACTTCCCTGCCCTCTCTTGGAGCTGCAACATGCTCTCAGGGGGTCGTTTGGCCAAAGACATCTTGAAAAACTCATCCCTAGTTCCTTGTTGCAGTGCTATCATGGCTACCTTATCATCAAGGTCTGGGACTTTTAAAGCCTCCTTTGTAAAACGATTTAGGTAATCTCTTAAGGATTCTTTAGCTCCCTGCACAAGACTCATAAGAGATGCTGAACTTTTCTCATGGACTCTTCCACTGATGAATTGCTTAATAAAAGCCTGACTTAATTCTCTGAATGATCCAATAGAATTTGGGGGTAGGCGACTGTACCATCTTTGAGCCATACCCGACAGGGTTTGAGGGAAGGCCCGACATTTTATAGCATCATTCACGGGTTGCAGCAGCAGTGCATTAGAGAATGTCCTAACATGATTAGCGGGGTCTCCCGTGCCATCATAGGCTTTGATAGTGGGCATCTTAAATTTTCTTGAGATATGGGCATTCATTATCTCTTCTGTGAAGGGTGGAGTTGGATCATCAGGATCTCCAAGGGGAAGGAGATTGCTTGGATCAGTTCTTGGGACAGCAGCCCTTCTTCTTACCGGACCATCCAGGTCTATGATAGGAGGAGGATTTCTCCCCCTAGGAGGTATGTGGGGTCTGGTGGCTTGGTGAGCCTCCAAATCACGCCTCAGCCTTTGGATTTCAGCCTCATGAGCCCTGATCTTTTCCTGCACTTCTTGGGGATTCGCCCCTGGGGTGCTTTGGGGGCGTTGCCTTCCATCGGCCATTGGCTCTTTTCCAGGACGCCTCCTTCTCGGGGCCACTTCATCATCCGAAGATTCGGAGTCTCTCTCAGTGTATGGACCAGAAAATTCCCGATCCTCAGGGATAGGATCCAAACCTCGTATATAGGGGGGCGACCGCCCTCGTGCTTCGCTTCGCCCAGCATATCCACTTCCTCCAACCTCAGGGTGAAGGGGCATCCCATAAGGGGGGTTAGTAGTAACAATAGTTGAATATTCATACCCGACGGGTCGAGAATTCACAGGTATATGTATTTGTTGAACTTGAGGATTCGTACCTTGAATAGTCGGGGAAGTTGTCCCTTGTGGCTGAGGATGAGTTGCCCCTGTCTGGGCTTCCCCCTGAGTAGATGCATAAGTTGAATGGGGAGGAACCTCCACGGTTGATGAAATCACCTGGGTTGTCCCTGATGGTGTTCCCTCCTCCAGAGTGCTAGTTGTTCTCCGTGTTCTCGCCATGGTTGTTGTTCCGTATTTCCCACAGACGGCGCCAAATGTTATGGATTAAAACTACTATATATAATTGCTGTATTTAATACTAAGGAACGTGAGCTTCGAGGCTCGATTTGACTGCTCTTGTGTTTCGTGACTCAATCTGCCTTAACAAGATGCCTACGTACCTTGCTGATTGCCAAGGATCAAGTCAAAAAACGTAGTTCTTGGTTGGCGGGGGTGAGACCCCTTATATAGATGTAGGAGTCCTTGAATTGGACTTGGTATAGGAGACTTGGTGGATAAGCCTCTGAATTAGGATAGACTTAGGAGTCCTAGGAAGTAGGAAGCTGATTCCTTATCCTTTTAGGTCCCCTTGAGGCTAATCTCTAAGGATTTATATCCTCATCGGGACTCTTTTCAACATCTGATTTCTCCCTTATTAATTAATTACGAAATTAATTAATAATCAGGGCTTTTTGGGCCTTTCTTATTCCACCAGGCCTGATCTGGTCCGTCAGACTTAACCTTTCTGGTCTGAATATTATACATCTTATTATTGGGCCTATCAGCCCATTAATTATAAAATCAGGACTTATTTATCCCTATCAGAGGCGGGCCGTTTTTTTGATTTCTTTCCATAATTTGTCCCTATGGATTTATGAAATTGTATTCGCGTCCATTCGGGGTCCTCCGGGCGTGAATCGGAGCTGAAAGGAATGGAACTCGGTTTCCGGATAATCCTCGTAGGGGGTAGTACACGAGGTCTGGAGCAAAAATTGAGGCGGCCCATTTTTTTCGATTTCTTTCCATAATTTGTCCCTATGGATTTATGAAATTGCATTCGCGTCCATTCGGGGTCGTCCGGGAGTGAATCGGAGCTGAAAGGAATGGAACTCGGTTTCCGGATAATCCTCGTAGGGGGTAGTACACGAGGTCTGGAGCAAAAATTGAGGCGGCCCGTTTTTTCGATTTCTTTCCATAATTTGTCCCTATGGATTTATGAAATTGCATTCGCGTCCATTCGGGGTCGTCCGGGAGTGAATCGGAGCTGAAAGGAATGGAACTCGGTTTCCGGATAATCCTCGTAGGGGGTAGTACACGAGGTCTGGAGCAAAAATTGAGGCGGCCCGTTTTTTCGATTTCTTTCCATAATTTGTCCCTATGGATTTATGAAATTGCATTCGCGTCCATTCAGGGTCGTCCGGGAGTGAATCGGAGCTGAAAGGAATGGAACTCGGTTTCCGGATAATCCTCGTAGGGGGTAGTACACGAGGTCTGGAGCAAAAATTGAGGCGGCCCGTTTTTTCGATTTCTTTCCATAATTTGTCCCTATGGATTTATGAAATTGCATTCGCGTCCATTCGGGGTCGTCCGGGAGTGAATCGGAGCTGAAAGGAATGGAACTCGGTTTCCGGATAATCCTCGTAGGGGGTAGTACACGAGGTCTGGAGCAAAAATTGAGGCGGCCCATTTTTTCAATTTCTTTCCATAATTTGTCCCTATGGATTTATGAAATTGCATTCGCGTCCATTCAGGGTCGTCCGGGAGTGAATCGGAGCTGAAAGGAATGGAACTCGGTTTCCGGATAATCCTCGTAGGGGGTAGTACACGAGGTCTGGAGCAAAAATTGAGGCGGCCCATTTTTTCGATTTCTTTCCATAATTTGTCCCTATGGATTTATGAAATTGCATTCGCGTCCATTCGGGGTCGTCCGGGAGTGAATCGGAGCTGAAAGGAATGGAACTCGGTTTCCGGATAATCCTCGTAGGGGGTAGTACACGAGGTCTGGAGCAAAAATTGAGGCGGCCCGTTTTTTTCGATTTCTTTCCATAATTTGTCCCTATGGATTTATGAAATTGCATTCGCGTCCATTCGGGGTCGTCCGGGAGTGAATCGGAGCTGAAAGGAATGGAACTCGGTTTCCGGATAATCCTCGTAGGGGGTAGTACACGAGGTCTGGAGCAAAAATTGAGGCGGCCCGTTTTTTCGATTTCTTTCCATAATTTGTCCCTATGGATTTATGAAATTGCATTCGCGTCCATTCGGGGTCGTCCGGGAGTGAATCGGAGCTGAAAGGAATGGAACTCGGTTTCCGGATAATCCTCGTAGGGGGTAGTACACGAGGTCTGGAGCAAAAATTGAGGCGGCCCGATTTTTTCAGATTTCTTTCCATAATTTGTCCCTATGGATTTATGAAATTGCATTCGCGTCCATTCGGGGTCGTCCGGGAGTGAATCGGAGCTGAAAGGAATGGAACTCGGTTTCCGGATAATCCTCGTAGGGGGTAGTACACGAGGTCTGGAGCAAAAATTGAGGCGGCCCGTTTTTTCGATTTCTTTCCATAATTTGTCCCTATGGATTTATGAAATTGCATTCGCGTCCATTCGGGGTCGTCCGGGAGTGAATCGGAGCTGAAAGGAATGGAACTCGGTTTCCGGATAATCCTCGTAGGGGGTAGTACACGAGGTCTGGAGCAAAAATTGAGGCGGCCCGTTTTTTTCGATTTCTTTCCATAATTTGTCCCTATGGATTTATGAAATTGCATTCGCGTCCATTCGGGGTCGTCCGGGAGTGAATCGGAGCTGAAAGGAATGGAACTCGGTTTCCGGATAATCCTCGTAGGGGTAGTACACGAGGTCTGGAGCAAAAATTGAGGCGGCCCGTTTTTTCGATTTCTTTCCATAATTTGTCCCTATGGATTTATGAAATTGCATTCGCGTCCATTCGGGGTCGTCCGGGAGTGAATCGGAGCTGAAAGGAATGGAACTCGGTTTCCGGATAATCCTCGTAGGGGGTAGTACACGAGGTCTGGAGCAAAAATTGAGGCGGCCCATTTTTTTCGATTTCTTTCCATAATTTGTCCCTATGGATTTATGAAATTGCATTCGCGTCCATTCGGGGTCGTCCGGGAGTGAATCGGAGCTGAAAGGAATGGAACTCGGTTTCCGGATAATCCTCGTAGGGGGTAGTACACGAGGTCTGGAGCAAAAATTGAGGCGGCCCGTTTTTTCGATTTCTTTCCATAATTTGTCCCTATGGATTTATGAAATTGCATTCGCGTCCATTCAGGGGTCGTCCGGGAGTGAATCGGAGCTGAAAGGAATGGAACTCGGTTTCCGGATAATCCTCGTAGGGGGTAGTACACGAGGTCTGGAGCAAAAATTGAGGCGGCCCGTTTTTTCGATTTCTTTCC
Organism: Apium graveolens; assembly: GCF_009905375.1. Lineage (NCBI taxonomy): Eukaryota > Viridiplantae > Streptophyta > Magnoliopsida > Apiales > Apiaceae > Apium > Apium graveolens. Next base: position 4,526 of record NW_027420778.1, on the reverse strand, counting down.
ATAATTTGTCCCTATGGATTTATGAAATTGCATTCGCGTCCATTCGGGGTCGTCCGGGAGTGAATCGGAGCTGAAAGGAATGGAACTCGGTTTCCGGATAATCCTCGTAGGGGGTAGTACACGAGGTCTGGAGCAAAAATTGAGGCGGCCCGTTTTTTCGATTTCTTTCCATAATTGTCCCTATGGATTTATGAAATTGCATTCGCGTCCATTCAGGGTCGTCCGGGAGTGAATCGGAGCTGAAAGGAATGGAACTCGGTTTCCGGATAATCCTCGTAGGGGGTAGTACACGAGGTCTGGAGCAAAAATTGAGGCGGCCCGTTTTTTCGATTTCTTTCCATAATTTGTCCCTATGGATTTATGAAATTGCATTCGCGTCCATTCAGGGTCGTCCGGGAGTGAATCGGAGCTGAAAGGAATGGAACTCGGTTTCCGGATAATCCTCGTAGGGGGTAGTACATGAGGTCTGGAGCAAAAATTGAGGCGGCCCATTTTTTCGATTTCTTTCCATAATTTGTCCCTATGGATTTATGAAATTGCATTCGCGTCCATTCGGGGTCGTCCGGGAGTGAATCGGAGCTGAAAGGAATGGAACTCGGTTTCCGGATAATCCTCGTAGGGGGTAGTACACGAGGTCTGGAGCAAAAATTGAGGCGGCCCGTTTTTTCGATTTCTTTCCATAATTTGTCCCTATGGATTTATGAAATTGCATTCGCGTCCATTCGGGGTCGTCCGGGAGTGAATCGGAGCTGAAAGGAATGGAACTCGGTTTCCGGATAATCCTCGTAGGGGGTAGTACACGAGGTCTGGAGCAAAAATTGAGGCGGCCCGTTTTTTCGATTTCTTTCCATAATTTGTCCCTATGGATTTATGAAATTGCATTCGCGTCCATTCGGGGTCGTCCGGGAGTGAATCGGAGCTGAAAGGAATGGAACTCGGTTTCCGGATAATCCTCGTAGGGGGTAGTACACGAGGTCTGGAGCAAAAATTGAGGCGGCCCGTTTTTTCGATTTCTTTCCATAATTTGTCCCTATGGATTTATGAAATTGCATTCGCGTCCATTCGGGGTCGTCCGGGAGTGAATCGGAGCTGAAAGGAATGGAACTCGGTTTCCGGATAATCCTCGTAGGGGGTAGTACACGAGGTCTGGAGCAAAAATTGAGGCGGCCCGTTTTTTCAATTTCTTTCCATAATTTGTCCCTATGGATTTATGAAATTGCATTCGCGTCCATTCGGGTCGTCCGGGAGTGAATCGGAGCTGAAAGGAATGGAACTCGGTTTCCGGATAATCCTCGTAGGGGGTAGTACACGAGGTCTGGAGCAAAAATTGAGGCGGCCCATTTTTTCGATTTCTTTCCATAATTTGTCCCTATGGATTTATGAAATTGCATTCGCGTCCATTCGGGGTCGTCCGGGAGTGAATCGGAGCTGAAAGGAATGGAACTCGGTTTCCGGATAATCCTCGTAGGGGGTAGTACACGAGGTCTGGAGCAAAAATTGAGGCGGCCCGTTTTTTCGATTTCTTTCCATAATTTGTCCCTATGGATTTATGAAATTGCATTCGCGTCCATTCGGGGTCGTCCGGGAGTGAATCGGAGCTGAAAGGAATGGAACTCGGTTTCCGGATAATCCTCGTAGGGGGTAGTACACGAGGTCTGGAGCAAAAATTGAGGCGGCCCGTTTTTTCGATTTCTTTCCATAATTTGTCCCTATGGATTTATGAAATTGCATTCGCGTCCATTCGGGGTCGTCCGGGAGTGAATCGGAGCTGAAAGGAATGGAACTCGGTTTCCGGATAATCCTCGTAGGGGGTAGTACACGAGGTCTGGAGCAAAAATTGAGGCGGCCCGTTTTTTCGATTTCTTTCCATAATTTGTCCCTATGGATTTATGAAATTGCATTCGCGTCCATTCGGGTCGTCCGGGAGTGAATCGGAGCTGAAAGGAATGGAACTCGGTTTCCGGATAATCCTCGTAGGGGGTAGTACACGAGGTCTGGAGCAAAAATTGAGGCGGCCCGTTTTTTTCGATTTCTTTCCATAATTTGTCCCTATGGATTTATGAAATTGCATTCGCGTCCATTCGGGGTCGTCCGGGAGTGAATCGGAGCTGAAAGGAATGGAACTCGGTTTCCGGATAATCCTCGTAGGGGGTAGTACACGAGGTCTGGAGCAAAAATTGAGGCGGCCCGTTTTTTCGATTTCTTTCCATAATTTGTCCCTATGGATTTATGAAATTGCATTCGCGTCCATTCAGGGTCGTCCGGGAGTGAATCGGAGCTGAAAGGAATGGAACTCGGTTTCCGGATAATCCTCGTAGGGGGTAGTACACGAGGTCTGGAGCAAAAATTGAGGCGGCCCAGTTTTTTCGATTTCTTTCCATAATTTGTCCCTATGGATTTATGAAATTGCATTCGCGTCCATTCGGGTCGTCCGGGAGTGAATCGGAGCTGAAAGGAATGGAACTCGGTTTCCGGATAATCCTCGTAGGGGGTAGTACACGAGGTCTGGAGCAAAAATTGAGGCGGCCCGTTTTTTCGATTTCTTTCCATAATTTGTCCCTATGGATTTATGAAATTGCATTCGCGTCCATTCGGGGTCGTCCGGGAGTGAATCGGAGCTGAAAGGAATGGAACTCGGTTTCCGGATAATCCTCGTAGGGGGTAGTACACGAGGTCTGGAGCAAAAATTGAGGCGGCCCGTTTTTTCGATTTCTTTCCATAATTTGTCCCTATGGATTTATGAAATTGCATTCGCGTCCATTCGGGGTCGTCCGGGAGTGAATCGGAGCTGAAAGGAATGGAACTCGGTTTCCGGATAATCCTCGTAGGGGGTAGTACACGAGGTCTGGAGCAAAAATTGAGGCGGCCCGTTTTTTCGATTTCTTTCCATAATTTGTCCCTATGGATTTATGAAATTGCATTCGCGTCCATTCGGGGTCGTCCGGGAGTGAATCGGAGCTGAAAGGAATGGAACTCGGTTTCCGGATAATCCTCGTAGGGGGTAGTACACGAGGTCTGGAGCAAAAATTGAGGCGGCCCGTTTTTTCGATTTCTTTCCATAATTTGTCCCTATGGATTTATGAAATTGCATTCGCGTCCATTCGGGTCGTCCGGGAGTGAATCGGAGCTGAAAGGAATGGAACTCGGTTTCCGGATAATCCTCGTAGGGGGTAGTACACGAGGTCTGGAGCAAAAATTGAGGCGGCCCGTTTTTTCGATTTCTTTCCATAATTTGTCCCTATGGATTTATGAAATTGCATTCGCGTCCATTCGGGGTCGTCCGGGAGTGAATCGGAGCTGAAAGGAATGGAACTCGGTTTCCGGATAATCCTCGTAGGGGGTAGTACACGAGGTCTGGAGCAAAATTGAGGCAGGCCCTTTTTTCGATTTCTTTCCATAATTTGTCCCTATGGATTTATGAAATTGCATTCGCGTCCATTCGGGGTCGTCCGGGAGTGAATCGGAGCTGAAAGGAATGGAACTCGGTTTTCCGGATAATCCTCGTAGGGGGTAGTACACGAGGTCTGGAGCAAAAATTGAGGCGGCCCGTTTTTTCGATTTCTTTCCATAATTGTCCCTATGGAGTTATGAAATTGCATTCGCGTCCATTCAGGGGTCGTCCGGGAGTGAATCGGAGCTGAAAGGAATGGAACTCGGTTTCCGGATAATCCTCGTAGGGGGTAGTACACGAGGTCTGGAGCAAAAATTGAGGCAGGCCCATTTTTTCGATTTCTTTCCATAATTTGTCCCTATGGATTATGAAATTGCATTCGCGTCCATTCAGGGGTCAGTCCGGGAGTGAATCGGAGCTGAAAGGAATGGAACTCGGTTTCCGGATAATCCTCGTAGGGGGTAGTACACGAGGTCTGGAGCAAAATTGAGGGGGCCCAGTTTTTTCAATTTCTTTCCATAATTTGTCCCATATGGATTTATGAAATTGCATTCGCGTCCATTCGGGTCGTCCGGAGTGAATCGGAGCTGAAAGGAATGGAACTCGGTTTCCGGATAATCCTCGTAGGGGGTAGTACACGAGGTCTGGAGCAAAAATTGAGGCGGCCCGTTTTTTCGATTTCTTTCCATAATTTGTCCCTATGGATTTATGAAATTGCATTCGCGTCCATTCGGGGTCGTCCGGGAGTGAATCGGAGCTGAAAGGAATGGAACTCGGTTTCCGGATAATCCTCGTAGGGGGTAGTACACGAGGTCTGGAGCAAAAATTGAGGCGGCCCGTTTTTTCGATTTCTTTCCATAATTTGTCCCTATGGATTTATGAAATTGCATTCGCGTCCATTCGGGGTCGTCCGGGAGTGAATCGGAGCTGAAAGGAATGGAACTCGGTTTCCGGATAATCCTCGTAGGGGGTAGTAGTACGAGGTCTGGAGCAAAATTGAGGCGGCCCGTTTTTTCGATTTCTTTCCATAATTTGTCCCTATGGATTTATGAAATTGCATTCGCGTCCATTCGGGGTCGTCCGGGAGTGAATCGGAGCTGAAAGGAAATGGAACTCGGTTTCCGGATAATCCTCG
>NW_027420777.1:0-56808 GCF_009905375.1 Apium graveolens | reverse complement strand
ACATGAGCCCAGTGCTATACACTATGAAGTACATTTACATTTTAATTTCAAAACCCAAAAAGACAGTACTTAATTCAACTTACAAGTGGAGGAGTTCCTTATTATGTATGGTCAAGCCACAGCCTGAAGAGCAACAGAACCCGCGCTTCCCGCACTTTTAAGTGAAGTAGAAACAGACTTTGTAGGAGCTGCTGATGTCAGGAGAGCAATGTAAAACTACAAGGACATTTTATATATATTATGTGTGTGTGTGTGTTTCAATATCTGGGAGCAGACTTTTACCTTCCACTTTTAGACTCGGTAGCCAAACCTACATCGTGAAGGGCATTTTCAAGTACATTTCAAGTATTTGTGCTGGCCTTGGAAAAATGCAGAGACAAAGATAAGGTTTATCGTGATGCAAATGCCACAAGGACTAACTGACTGAGCAATGAAAATTATACTTCATCTTTTCCTCCTTCAGATTGCTGTCAAAAATAATCAAGTTGTCTATGTTTGTACTGTATGAAACAAATAACAAATAAGCTTAAATGGTTTATTTAAAATTCAAATTTATGCTTTAGAAAAGTAAATGACAACACTTATGAGACATCACTTGCAGTCAATTTGAAATACATGTACCATGCATTTGGTAGAGGGTCAATTAAAGATTGAGAGAAATGATTGTTTACAATGGGAAACAAGATCACAGCTAAAAAAGGTTAAACAATTCCTTCATTTATATACACTAGTCAAAAAATTTAATTAGTCTACGACTTGAGATACGGAACACAAGTGGGAATAGAGGAGAACTTATATATTTACTAGTAGATACTTTAATCCTATTTAATGTACAGAAATTAACTACTTCATTCCCGAACAATACCATATGAATAAAGGGTTGCAAACATTTGTATTACATAATTTAACTTTTAAAAACATCAGAGGCAAGCAGCATTCAATGTATGAACCCCATTAAATAACAACTCACCGACTCATAAGTCAATGTGCCAGGTCGAGAAATAATTCTGATCCTTCCTGGACAAACATTTTCACAGTGAATACATCATGGGGGAATTTGGTTGATAATATTTTAATAGGTTTTCTTAATTTTGTGTGAATATATTTTTAACTTACAAAAGCTCTATGCGTCAAAAAAGCAGCACAAAACTTAAGCTTTTGACATCAAAATACGGAAGTAAGTAATGATGAAAAACTCAAAAGCTAATGAAAATTACATTTACACGAGAGGGAGAGAACTAACACAAGAAACTACCTTAAAAGCAACACCATGATTCAATAATTTAACCCAAAAACTAAAAACCTGAGGAACTGAACAATATTCGAATCAACTCTCTTTTTGCAATAACTTAGAGGTGATGAGTTTTTAGCAACATGGGATGCATTAGCTTAGTAATTTATATAATCTTATTGTGCAACTAATTATCCATCACTAAAACTAAAGAATTATCCAGTAACTACAATAATGGGAGACAGATTAACGTGGTAACTTAAATTAATAAAAAATTTATTAATTTAAATGGCTAGACGGAGACTTTAAAACACTTTCTTATTGGCATATTCACTTTCAATATTTTACTCAAAAACCTTCCAGGCATAAAAACTTAACCAATTTTGTATAAATTATAGTCAAATTATTCGGCGGCCAACTAATACTACTTTGTATAACAATTAAATAATTTTGGTTCACACTGTACTTGTTGATTTTACTTCACTAAATAAATCTACCAAACACTTCTCGGTTGAGCGGTATCTTTCTCGCGAGAAGTATGTAAAGACATACGAACGACACAAGGAGAGAGAATGAGAGAGAGAGAGATAGAGCCCTATCTATCAAGACAGGTACCTATTTTCTGACATAGAGGGGAAATCTATCCAGATGTATATTCAAACTTGAAACATCTGTATAAAGTACTGAACCAATCTACTAGTCCAAGAAAAAATAAAGCCCTTCAAGTGTAAAATCAAATGATGAACACCTGAAATCAGAGAGAGGGATATATATTAGATGAAGTTTAAGGGATAATAGGTTAATTGAACGCTAATTAAAGTTTAATGAAGAACCGAAGCCTCGACCCCGATTCAATCGAGTCCTAATTAGAAATATAAATTGAAAGGGTTGGCCATAGAGAGTGATGGAAAAGAAAGAGGTATTAGGCGGAGAGAAGGTACTGAGAGAGAAAATGAAGCGAGTGAAATGGGTGGTCGCGTATATCTAAAAAATCTAAAAAATTCAAACAACTTCTGAAAATTTGGGCGGCTATTAACACAGATTTTACCGGCTTAGCCCAAGTATGGGCAGATATGAGTCCGGTTAGATACACACATATGTTTATACTTTATATATTAATAAAATTCAAATAATCATTTAATAAAAGAATTAATTATTTATGTGTATTTTATCACTTCTATAATTCGTTATATTTTTTATTAATTTTTTATTTTTAAAACGCATATATTATTGCACGTATTAAAATGAGGGGAATATATATTTTAACTTTTTATTACTTTTGAAATTTATAAACTAATTTCTTAAAATTTTTAGACCTTATAAAATTTTTATGTGAAACTTTTTAAAGTTTATTAGGTATAATTTCATAAATCATCAAGTACGTTACTTATTCAATTCATAAATCATATTAAATTATTATAATTTTAATTAAAATTAATATTTAATCTTAAAAATATATTTTATTAATATTTTGTTACTCTAAGCTAACACTTTTACAATTATGTAACAAGCTGCAACACTTTCGAGCTAATGCAACACCATGTTTTAGGCTTTTGTAACACAAAAACCACCATGTTAAATTAGGCCACAAGTACCGTAGCTAAGATAACATAAGAGGTAACTTTCATTCGGAGAGGGGTTGCGATAGGCCATATATGGTGTAGTGTGAGAGAAATGCAGGTACAGCTTGAATTAATATGAATATTCTTGGTACTGACATCTATGAGGACACTGCAAATCCCATGACAGTCCGTCACAATCTAGCTCACAAAAGTTGGATTCTATTTGAGAAGTATGCCTTCTCATATAAGTGAACACAAAACCCTTGATGTCAATTCAAGCCCTTTATGCTAATAAAAGGGGGAGAAGTCTACAACTCTAAATGAGAGGGTGCAAGAGAAATATGCAGACATCAACATAGGAGGAGAAAAGATAAAAAGGGAAAATAACTAGAAGGAAATAGAGCATCAACAAAAGGGGAGTAAATACCCAAATCTTTCCATAACTTGTAGGCTATGAACTAGTTAATGCTGAAGACTTTTAAACATAATGAATTATTGACAAACCTGTCTCTAATAACTCAAATGAAGTTGGCCACATAGCTAGAGTTACAACTGAAAGCTGAGATGCAGTCACGAAGCCTAAGGGAAAGAGGACAAAAACAACTACAAGGAAGAAAAAAAATCAGTTGTTACTTCTACTTCATTAAGTTTTGAATGAATCAACTATAGTAATTACTGGATATAATAAGGATCAAATTCTGTCAAAAGAAGAGCCTATCAATCCTAAGAAAGGTGGGTTACAATTCTCTTTTCTAAAAGAATTTGAAGGCCATCAAGAATGGGAAAGGTTCAAATAAACCAGTCTTCAAGTATAAAATCTCATAATTAGTAAAGAAGGCTGAGGACAATGACTCAATCATGTATCCAGCTAACATAGATGAACACGCTCTTAAATAAACTTCATGCTGACAAGATCCATGAAGTTATAAAATTGTATTCCTCCTCAAAAATATCTGAAACGCCAATATTTGACCATAAAAATATAATCAATAATATATAACTTCTACATCACATCTTGAAAGAAGGATACATACTCGTGATATGAAGACACATTAGGCTTAAGAAGAGCTGAAAGTCTTACTTTCACTGCCAAAAGCCTAATACTTTCGGAAATAAATGAAGATCCAGTATTTCTGTTAAAGAAGCTAAATGTTAAGGTGAGGGGTGAAGGGATCTTTCTTATCATTCTAAAAAAGATAGATTGGTGTATCAAATAGCAAGGCAATCTGAAAGAAACTATTTTCTCATCTGGTCTGAAGGAGCTACTTTCAGAATAACTTCTTTACCTCAAACCTATTTCCTTGTACACTCCATTTATCAACAGTTTAACATAATACAATTATGCATTTTTAATGTCCACAAGTCAGAATGTGTTATGTTATCATCGAGGCTTTAATTTATTGTTGTTATCCTATCAGTCATAAATTGGGGGAGATTGTTAGGAATTAAACCTAAATCCTGATGATAAGAAAATCATATTACATAATTATGTTAAGACAAACTATATCTTTCAACGACTAGCCATCTTAAGGGATAGCGGTTGAAAGATTTGCCCATCAACTGATAAGGTTCTTGTAACACTTCTCTGTGAGATACTTTAAAACCATGTCCATATGTTTGACATAAAAAAAATTAACTACATTAAGATATGAACAACAATGAATTAATTTGTTGCAATAAACTTATTACAAATAATATTATCATATTTATTTTAATAAACTATTTGACAAAATTATTTAAATTAGGATATTATAGTTCCAAATTTGTTTTAAGTTTTAATATATTTCAAATCCAATATATTGTTGGAAATCTCACTAAAATATAGCAACATAGAAGCAAGTGTATAAAGAATTTAGCAAGTTTAGGCCAAGACCACAGTTAACAAAACAAAACATGCAGGTAAACAAAATCAGTAACTGAAATAACGAAGAGAGAAAGAAAGATGTACCCGAAACCATAGCTTTTAACAGTGACTGAAATAAAGGTTCATAGATACAAAATGCCAAGAAAATGATCACAGCTGAGTCACCAGGCCTTGCTCGAAGTCCTGGCTGCTCTTGAAGAGAATATTGCCCCTACCTGCTGCGTTTGGGATGCGCACAATATCTCCACCAGGATAAAACAGCTCGGAGTTTATGTTAACAGCAGCAACAAAAGCTCCACTTCGACCAGCACCTCAGTCGCCGGAAAATATCAGCACTTCAGGACTTTTGGGAGAGAAATGCAGAGAGGTTGAAGAGAAGAGAAGAGAATGTAGTATATCTAATATATTCACTTTAACCTCTATTTATAGGAGAGGAAAATGAAACTTCCACACACTTAATGTCTGAATTAAACTGCTTCATTAATAAAAAATCAAAACTGATCAGATTTTGAATTTAAATTACTTGTAACAGCTTTTCACATTAACACCCATTAAAGCCCACATTATTAGAACTTAAGTTAATTTCTGATCTGATATCAGAACTTAAGTTAATTTCTGATCTGATATCAGAACTTAAGTTAAGTTCTGAGATATCATATCAGAACTTAAGTCCTGATTTTATTCATCAGTTACAGATCAGATTATATTAGTCCAGGTTCAAGGTATTTAGACTAAGCCCACTAACAAAGTGACTTTCAGTATCAAACCCAGCCCAACAATTTATAATAATCCAATCACTGATAAATAAATTCGAATTAAAATTAATTCTCAAATAAATAAAATCCTCGCCCAGGTCGCCTCGCGTACGCGAGACGCCGAGACATTCGCCCAAATCGCCCTTCGACGCCCCGGTCCGGTCCGGTCCGGTGCGGTGCGTGGCGTGGGGGGGGACGCGCGTGTGTGTGTGTGTGGCGCGTGAAGCACACAACAACACAATGGACCATCACACACCTTAGTAGTTGTATACTACTCATGTGGGTAATACCATATAAAGCACACAACCTCCTTTATTTATTTCAATGTGGGACAAACATTCTCAAATTTTTTCAAGCTTTTCCAAGCTACTTTCAACTCTCATTTCTTATGGATTTCATTAAGAAAATTCTTAAAACCATACATGAAAATTTAAGTTCAAATATCATTGAACAATTTCCAATCATTAGATTTTAGGATTAACTTCAAGAACATAATTAAATTAAGCTCTAAAATCCTAATTTTCTAACAATCCCCCACAAATCCATACAGAATGCGATCAATTTCCCATCATGACTTGTTTTTCAGAGTCGGTACCCTTCCGGGTTTGAACCCTCCTAATTCCTCTACTTCAATGGCTATCGGACTCAGATGGAATGTTTCACCTTGAATCTTAATCCGTTTAGTATAACCATATTCCATAGACGACGACAAGTCAAAGGTTATGGTGCCAATCTACGGCTTTGAGACATTAATGGTCATGTCTCGATCCTGTTCGTCGAATGCTTCAAGGATTAACCCTATCCTCTAATTACGACCACACAATTACATTCGCTTAGCTGGGCATCTCCAGAGATATACTGCCTCTATCTCGTCAAATGACTTGATCCCATTCAGAGTTTTAACACTCTTGCTTTTCTGGCAGTGTCAGTACCTTCTAGGTTTACAGGGGATAGACTCAGATACTATAGTATCAACTATGTAGCAAAGGTACTTCCAATTCATCCTTACAGCTTGTTATTACCCATTGAATACACTTCGAGGGATCTCCTCTCATGTGTATTGGGTTCCCACTGTTGATGAATTATGATGGGTTGACAGTCCCATCCCCAACCTTGACTTAAGGACCACTGCAGGTTCTAGTCCTTTAGTAAGAGGATCAGCTATATTATTCTGAGTTCCTATGAACTCTATAGCTATGATCCTATCAGTCACTAAACCCCTTATAGACTTGAGTCTAACTTGGATGTGTCTCTTAGTTTTAGCATTATGCTTTTTACTGTTAATCTTGTCGATAGTTGTTCGACTATCACAGTGAATAGCAATAGCAGGAAGCGGTCTGCTTACTACAGGTATTGCAGACATAAGTGTGTAACCATTCAGCCTCCGTCCCTGTGGCATCAAGTGCACACAACTCATCCTCAAAAGTAGATCGAGTAACTATAGTCTGTCTGCTTGACTTCCAGGATATTGCTCCACCAGCCAAGTGAACACGTATCCAGTCACTCCATTGGAACCAGACTTCTTAGCTATCCAACTTGCATCACTGTACCCTTCAAGCACACCAGGAAATCTCCTGTAGTGTAAACTAAGGTACATTGTGCCTTTTAGATATCTAAGTACTCTATCAAGAGCATCCCAATGAGTTCTATTTGGACAGCTTGTATATCTAGCCAATTTAGACACAGAATATGAAATATCTGGTCTAGTACAGTTAGCAAGATACTGCAAGCTCCCAATAATCTGAGAATACCTTAACTGAGACACAGGCACTCCTGAAGTATTCTTGATAAGGGAAACTTTCGAATCATAAGGTGTACTAGCGATTCTACACTGTTAATAACCATATTTCTCAAGTATAGATTTCTCTATATAATGAGATTGAGTCAAGGTTATTCCTTAGTGGACTGAATCAGTTTGATTCCAAGAATCACACTTGCCTCACCCATATCCTTCATTTCAAATGCCTTTTCAAGAATTCTTTAGTCTCGTTAATAATCTCAATATTGGTTCAAACAATAAAATGTCATCCACATATAGGCACAAAATAACACACTCATTACCTTTAACTTTAGTGTAGACACACTTATTACTTTCATTAATCTTATAACTGAAAGGTAATATAGTTTCATCAAACTTTTTATGCCAATCTCTGGGAGCTTGTTTCAAGCCATAGATGGACTTGATCAACTTACATACTTTCCTTTCATTGCCTGATGTAACAAATCCATCAGGCTGATCCATATAAATCTCTTCTTCAAGTTCACCATGAAGAAAAGCCGTCTTTACATCCATCGATGGATGATAAGACCATGGACTGAAGCCAATGCTATAAGCATTCGGATTGTTACCATTCTTGCAACCGGAGAGTATGTATCAAAATAATCAATTCCTTCCTTTTGCTTAAAACCCTTAGCTACCAGTCTAGCTTTGTACTTATCTATTGAGCCGTCAGGGTTCAACTTCCTTTTAAAGACCCATTTGCACCCAATAGTAGAACACCCAGGAGGGAGATCAACCAACTCCCATGTTCCACTAGAAACAATAGAGTCAATTTCACTCTTGACAGGGCCCTTCCAGTGCCTTGACTCAGAAGAATCCATAGCTTGCCGGAAAGTTAAAGGTTCGTCCTCGATATTGTAAGTGATGAAATCACCTCCAAAATCCTTGACTACCTTTGCACGCTTACTTCTCCTTGGTTCCTCTAGTTCCTTAGGACTAGAGCTACTACTAGTTCCGCCCCCACATTTGTCATCTTTTCCACATGATCAGGAATAGAACTTGATGTGTGAGTAGGATCTTCCTCAGAAGTCGTTTCAGGTATTCCAGTCTTCATAGGGTAGACATCCTCAAAGAATATCGCATCTCGAAATTCAACTATCGTGTTTGCCATATACCATCTATGTCAGATTTTAACACTAAAAATCTCATAGTGTAGTTGTTTCAAGATAGCCCAGAAAGATACAGTCAACAGTCTTTGGACCTAGTTTCTTTCTCTTGTGTTCAGGAACAAGCACCTTAGCAAGGCACCCCCACACACGAAGATACTTAAGACTAGTCATCCTGCCTTTCCATAACTCCAAGGGTGTTTTATCCATGTGTTTCAGAGGGACTCTATTCAAAATATGGCAAGCCGTATTTAGAGCTCTCCCCACATGTATTTAGGCAACCCAGAGTTAATAAGCATACTATTAATCATATCTTTAAATGTTCTGTTCTTTCGCTCAGCAACCCCATTAGACTCAGGTGTGTATGGTGGAGTAACTTCATGAACTATACCATTGTTTGCACAAAATTCATTAAAAGCATTACTCGTATACTCACCACCTCTATCAGATCTCAACCTTTTAAGTAACTTACTAGTTTGTTTTTCTACTTCAGTTTTATATATAATGAATTTACTAAGTGCTTTATCCTTATGTCTAAGTAAATAAACATAACAGTATCTACTACTATCATCTATAAAAGTAATGAAGTATCTAAACTGGTCCTTGGTCAACACACCACCAAATTCACAAATATCAGTGTGTACTAAATCTAACAAGTCTGAATCCCTAACAACGTTATGAAAAGGTTTCCTTATCTGTTTAGCAGACACAATACTTGACATTTAGAATTCTTTTCTATGGTATATTTTGGAATCAACTCTAAGTTCATCATGTTCTTAAGAGCACCAAAGTTTAAATGACCTAGTCTAGCATGCCAATATTTGAGGATTCAATACAGTTAACAGTAGGAATAACATTATAATTCAAATTTCCCAAAACGGGATCCGCATTAATAACAAATAAACCATTTGACAAGTAACCCTTGCCAAAGAATGTACCAGTGTGAATAAGGACTACTTTATTACACTTGAACGAAATTTCAAAACCACTAGAAACTAAACAGCTTCCACTTATTATATTTCTACGCATGTTGGGAACATGATGCACTCTCGTCAGAGATAGAATACGTCCTGAAGGGAACTTCAGATCCATGTTTCCAACTCCATGTACTTGAGCAACACTAGCATTCCCCATCTTCACAGTCAGGCTATGACTCTGTTGATAAGATACAAATAAACTAATATCAGCACAAATATGTACATTAGCTCCAGTATCTATCAACCATTCATTTGACAGATAGGTAGAAAATATTACAGGGTTGTAGGATACATACCGGTCAACGTCGGTTTCAGAAGCCGTAGCCTCACCAACAACCATGTTCACTACAGGCCCACTTGCGGTTCCAACACACATTCGCTTGCGCTACCTCGGTTTTCTTCGCTTTCTTCGTAGGGCAGTCCTTACTCCAGTGCCCAACCTGCCCACAAGACCAGCATGGTTTGTTTGCCTTGGGTTTCTTGGCCTTGTCCTTGTCACTCTTAGGTTTATTACTATTAGCTTTCTTAGCAAAAGCCTTCCTCTTTTGTCCTACAGTTGCTATGTTTACCTTCGAGGTACCGTGTTCAGTTGGCATCACATGTCCCTGTTTGGACTTGTGTTGTTCTTGCACCGAGATGTCCAGCATAAGGTTGGTCCAGGTGATCTCTCCTTTCTGTCTTTTCAGGGAGAGAGAGAACTCTTCCCAAGACTTCGGGAGTTTTTCAATCACACTCATCACCTTGAACTTCTCCGGGAGATTCATTCCAGACTCCTTCAAAGCATGCACTATCATCTCGAACTCATGCACCTGCTCAGTCATAGACTTACTGTCCACCAGCTTGAACTCGAGGAACCTTGCCACAGAATACTTTTCTAGACCTTGTGAGTCAGTATTATGTGTCTGGTCCAGCTTCTCCCATAAGAGTTTTGCAGAGTAGGCATCAGAAGAATAGACATCAAACAAAGTGTTTGTTAGTGCCGCCAGAATGGCCACCCTAGCCACTCCATCCTTCTCAGCCCACTTCGCAAAAGCCTTAACTGTGTCAGCCTTCTCTTGATCCACTACTGGTTTCTCATATTCCACAACCGGCCACAGACCCTTTATAGTCAGCCACAACTTCATCCTTTTCTGCCACGAGAAAAGCCAATGCCACCGTTGAATTTCTCCGGTAAACCGGTTAGTTCAACAGCTTGTGGGAAACTATAGGTGGTCCAATCAATGGCCCCAGCAGTTGCACCCGAACTGCTACCACCACCAACGATAACCTCACTTTGTTAACCATTATGCTAAATTCTATATAACTAATATTCTCTTCAAGAATGTTAGAAATCTCACTAACAAATATAGCAATATAGAAGCAAGTGTATAAAGAATTTAGCAAGTTTAGGCCAAGACCACAGTTAACAAAACAAAACATGCAGGTAAACAAAATCAGTAACTGAAATAACGTAGAGAGAAAGAAAGATGTACCCGAAACCATAGCTTTTAACAGTGACTGAAATAAAGGTTCACAGATATAAAATGCCAAGAAAATGATCACAGCTGAGTCACCAGGCCTTGCTCGAAGTCCTGGCTGCTCTTGAAGAGAATATTTCCCCTACCTGCTGCGTTTGGGATGCGCACAATATCTCCACCAGGATAAAACAGCTCGGAGTTTATGTTAATAGCAGCAACAAAAGCTCCACTTCGACCAGCACCTCAGTCGCCGGAAAATATCAGCACTTCAGGACTTTTGGGAGAGAAATGCAGAGAGGTTGAAGAGAAGAGAAAAGAATGTAGTGTATCTAATACATTCACTTTAACCTCTATTTATAGGAGAGGAAAATGAAACTGTCCACACACTTAATGTCTGAATTAAACTGCTTCATTAATAAAAATCAAAACTGATCAGATTTTGAATTTAAATTACTTGTAACAGCTTTTCACATTAACACCCATTAAAGCCCACATTATTATCAGAACAAGTTAATTTCTGATCTGATATCAGAACTTAAGTTAAGTTCTGAGATATCATATCAGAACTTAAGTTCTGATTTTATTCATCAGTTACAGATCAGATTATATTAGTCCAGGTTCAAGGTATTTAGACTAAGCCCACTAACAAAGTGACTTTCAGTATCAAACCCAGCCCAACAATTTATAATAATCCAATCACTGATAAATAAATTCGAATTAAAATTAATTCTCAAATAAATAAAATCCTCGCCCAGGTCGCCTCGCATACGCGAGACGCCGAGATATTCGCCCTTCGACCCGCCCCGGTCCGGTGCGGTGCGTGTCGCCTCGCGTACGCGAGACGCCGAGACATTCGCCCAAATCGCCCTTCGACCCGCCCCGGTCCGGTCTGGTGCGGTGCGTGGCGTGGCGGGGCGGGGCGCGTGTGTGTGTGTGCGCGCGTGAAGCACACAACAACACAATGGACCATCACACACCTTAGTAGTTGTATACTACTCATGTGGGTAATACCATATAAAGCACACAACCTCCTTTATTTATTTCAATGTGGGACAAACATTCACAAATTTTTTCAAGCTTTTCCAAGCTACTTTCAACTCTCATTTCTTATGGATTTCATTAAGAAAATTCTTAAAACCATACATGAAAATTTAAGTTCAAATATCATTGAACAATTTCCAATCATTAGATTTTAGGATTAACTTCAAGAAAATAATTAAATTAAGTTCTAAAATCCTAATTTTCTAACATATATACTATTAGTTAACTACAAAAATGAAAATGGATGTTCCTGAGAAAATTAAATGCAAGATTTCCCAACGAATTTGATTCGGTTGATTACTTTACTTGTTTTTTCTAGATATAGTCAAGATTTCGATCTTAAATAAATAAGATTTTTACAATATTTAAGATATTTTTTGATAACTTAATTAGATATTCTCCTGATATTCACATTAGATTTTTTGTCAAGAAAATAATATTTGATATGGTCATGAAAATATTTTTATTGGTGATATAAGCGTGAATATCTGTGGGTCCACATGCAACTAATGAATATATGACACATGATATTCTGGAGATTTTTATTTATCTAATTTGAGACCATTGTAATTAATATTTTAATTTATCTAAACAGCATAAATTTGGTTATACCACTAATATATATATCTATTCGCATCCATATGGTTGGATCGATGAAAAGTATTTTTAAAATAATAGAAACACAAATTCAGGATTAAACAATAGTTAGTTGTAAAAATCAAACTCAGGCTTGACTCTAAAAATGTCATACCAAATAAAATTAATTTAATATGTAACTTTGGTTATATCACTATATATATCTATTGACATCCATAAGGTTGGATCGTTGGAAAATATTTTTAAAATAATCGAAACACCAATTCCGGATTAAACACTGGTAAGCTCTACTACTCAAACCGATGCTTGACTATTAAAAATGGCAAACCAAATAAATTCATTTTGATATCAATTTTTTGTTATATCACTAATATATATTTATTGACATCCATATGGCTGGATCGATGAAAAATATTTTTAAAATAATCGAAACACTAATTCAAGATTAAACACTAGTTAGCTGTACTAGTCAAACTGATGTTTGACTGTTAAAAAAGGCAAACCAAATAAATTTATTTTTATATGAAATATATCTATTGACATTCATATGATTGGATCGTTGAAAAATATTTTTAAAATAATCGAAACACCAATTCAGGATCACACACTAGTTAGTTGTACTAGTCAAACTGATACTTGAATGTTAAAATGCCAAAACAAATAAAAATTATTTTGATATGAAATTTTGGTTATATCACTAATATATTCATCTATTTAAATCTATAGGGTTGAATCGTAAGAAAATATTTTTAAAATAATCGAAACACCAATTCAGGATTAAACACTAGTTAGTTGTACTAGTCAAACCGATACTTGACTGTTAAAATGACAAATCAAATAAAATTATTTTGATATGAAATTTTGGTTGTATCACTAATATATATCTATTTAAATCCATACGGTTGGATCGTTGAAAAATATTTTTAAAAGAATCGAAACGCCAATTCTGTATGAAACAATAGTTTGCTATACTAGTCAAACTGATGCTTGACTGTTAAATGACAAACCAAATAAAATTATTTTGATATTAAATTTTTGTTATATCACTAATATGTATATCTATTGAAATCCATACGGTTGGATCATTGAAAAATACTTTTAAAATAATAGAAACACCAATTCAGGATTAAAAACTAGTTAGTTGTACTAGTCAAACTGATGTTTGACTGTTAAAATGTCAAACCAAATAAATTTATTTTGATATCAAATTTTGGTTATATCATTAATATGTAAATATATCTATTGACATCCATATGGTTGGATCATTAAAAAATATTTTTAAAATAATCAAAACATCAATTCATGATTAAACACTAGTTAGCTGTACTAGTCAAACTGATACTTGACTGTTACATATGTAAGGATATATTGATTTTATCCATGCAAAAATATATATTAAATATTACTCGACAATATATTATATTTATATGACAATCTTTATATTTTTAAGTGAAATTCAACAAAAAATGGAAATGAGTAAATATTTAGTTTGAGGTTTAAATAGTGAGTTATTGTTGTGAGTAGTACTCCTAGATAGTGTTTGGTTCATTAACATTTAAATTTTTAAAAATATTAAAACAATCTAATCGTATAGGTTTTAAAATTTTATATGTTTAGGGATATTATGAAAAATTAAGAAAATATTATTTCTTATTATTTGAGATCATAATAATTAACTAGTGATTTGACTAGTGATTCTAAATTGTGTATAAATGTAATGAAAACTGAGTAAAAAAATTAATTAAGTGATAAAGAATATTTAATTTATAAATTAAAATTTAATATAAATAATTACTAAAGCCAATAAGTATTAACAAGAACAATATTTTGGTATTGAGGCTCAAATGATGTGCACATGCTAGGTTAAGCTATCTTATTGGACAACAAGAGAGCACACGGTCACCATGGAATTAATTACAACCCTTGATTAATAAAGTAACCAGACATATGAAGGATCAAACTTAATCAATTGAATCACGGACCACCCATATTTCTCTTGCATACTTTCTCACTCCAATCGCCCACATATTTTTCTCACATATCTTCTTCTATTCCCCTCTTTTACTCCTTGCAAGTTGCAACAAATATTTTTTCAGGTCATAACTCCAACTTTATACATTCATATCAACATTATACATAGCCACAATACATTTACATCTCCAAATTACATATACATAAGAGGGTTTCCCAAGCAAGCTAATGGCATGCCGATAAAAGAACACCTAGAAGAACTAGAGGAAGAGAAGAAGAGTCGAAGGCATTTCTCTGTTGTAACTTTGTAATATTTGTCTCAGTTAAAACAAAAATATATAATCTAATTCTCTTACAATTTCTTCTCGTGTCACTGATTCAATTTAAGTGAATTGGGTTTGTTAGAAATTACAATTTGTAGGTTTGTTTGACATAAATTAATTCAGTAGATTATAGTATTACATCTAATGCACTAATAAAGTCTTCAAGTATAAAATCTCATAATTAGTAAAGAAGGCTGAGGACAATGACTCAATCATGTATCCGGCTAACATAGATGAACACGCTCTTAAATAAACTTCATGATGACAAGATCCATTAAGTTATAAAATTGTATTCCTCCTCAAAAATATCTGAAACCCAATATTTGACCATAAGAAAATAATCAATAATATTACTTATCAACGAGTGTTTATCGACCTAACTTATAAGTCGAAATTTCAACTTATAAGCTGATAAGTTGAATGTTAGTAACGTCGTACTTTTTCTCAACTAATTTTGATTTTTTGCCTTTTTATTAACTTTAGTTTTAAAAATTATATTTTTAAATGTTAATCTAATCTAAAATTCACGAAATATTATAATTATATTTAAAATTTATTTATTTTAGTAAAAAAAATTTGAATTATAAGTAAAATTATCCAAACACTTATATAACTTATTATATTGATCTACTTATTATTTATAAATTACTTATTTACTTTAAGTCATAAGTTACTTATTTTAAGATTTTTCAAACGAACTTAATATTAACTAAGAGCATAAACTCTAGATTACTAGGAAAAAATGGGGAAAATAGTTTTAAGTTTTATTTTGAGGTGCTATTTGTGCTGTTAATATTAATATTTTAAGGAAATGTCAAGTTTTAGGAGAAGAATATTGTGAAAAAATGTCAAGGTTTTAGGTGAAGAATATTGTGAAATATGGGTTGTATTGTGTGGAGGAAATCTTGGGTGTCTGAATGAATGTTTTTTACATTTCCCATTTCTATGTGTGAGTATGTATACTCGTTCCTCTTTTTATAGTCTGTTGTGCAAGACATGCATGTATAATATCAATACTAAGTCATTTTGACAACCCTAAGATTTAGTTATTTGATAATCAATTTATTTTATATTATATTTCCTTAGTTTGTAAAAATGATTAGAAGATATATTGGAGTTTTTTTCTGTGAATAGATTCAAGCTAAGGAATAAACTCTCGAAGAAGATAAATCCATGATCATGCCGTAGAGAAAAGTGTAGAAGCTTGGAATTGAATAAAACTATTGTATGAAAATTATTCTAAGTCAAGATATCAACAAGTCACAGATCAAGTTATATCGAGAAATCATCGGGAACTCCAATATGGCTTATAGATAAGTCTCAGAGATATCCACAAGTCAAATGAAGATGCAAGGAATTGGAGATATCGACAAGTCATTTCTGCATGTAGAGAACTCAGAGATATCGACAGGTTAAATGAAGATTGAAAATATCGACAAGTCAATTTCTCATATAGAGATCTCAGAGATATCGACAAGTCAAAATGGATATAGAGATATCGGCAAGTCATTTCTACATGTAGAGATCTCAGACATAACGACAAGTCATTTCACAAGTAAGAATCTAGAGACTTCGACAAGTCAAGATACCTATAGAGAACTCAGAGATTTCGATAACTCATTATACTTATCGAGAAGTCACTTCTCTAAAGAACAAACTGGAGATCTCGACATGCCTCTCAAATACAAAA
Source organism: Apium graveolens (assembly GCF_009905375.1). NCBI lineage: Eukaryota > Viridiplantae > Streptophyta > Magnoliopsida > Apiales > Apiaceae > Apium > Apium graveolens. Next base: position 40,454 of record NW_027420777.1, on the reverse strand, counting down.
TGCAGATAAGTTAAATATTCAAAATTATCAGTCAACAAATGATATATCAAGTAGATTGAAAAGTCTACAAAGTAGGTGGAAGAATACAAGATCAAGGGACAAGATTAACTGGACAAAGGATGGTCACAAACCTGCAAGATTCTGCACATTTTTGCTAAGCTAGAAATGAAATAGAAAAAGGTTTCTTTAGAAAGTAGTTTAGTACATTTTAGTACAAGTCTTGTAAACCCGTGCTGCTAGTGTTTAAAGCATGCATTGGTCCTTAGTTTAGATGTAACAAACAAATTCATATTTTCTTGTATTCTCTCAAGGAAAAAATTGAGTTCTTATATTTTTAAGAACACATAATTTATAGCAAGACAAACTTAATTAATACAAATTAAGTGAATTTTGAAATATTGTGCTAGTTGATTTATTTTTAGTAAAATATCTCTACAAATATAAACTACTTTGTTCACACAATATCCAAACAAGTTTAAAAAGGCTAAAAATCCAAAAAACACATTCACCGTCTGTGTTGTATTCAATATCTAACAAATGGTATTAGAGTAAAATTTGAAATTAAACAGATAAAGATCTTGGAAGAATGAATATAAAAAAGATAAGCAGTATCAAGATACCAGCCTTTGATAAAAAACTATACACTATGGAAGAAAAAGATATTGTTTATAAGGATGGCCAATCCAATGTACATCCAGATTCTCAAGAATGGCCCTTTCACTCCCATGGAAAGGGTTGATAAATCTACTGATGGAGACATGGTCATTCCAACTCATTATGCTCCTAAAGACCCATCAAAATACACAGAGCCTGAAAAGGAAAATATTTCTCTAGATAGTGGCTTTCAATTAATATTGATAGAGTCACTTGATAATATTATGTACAACAATATTGTCAACTATGACACAACCAAAAAGATTTGAGAAAAGATTGAAATTATGTGTGAGGGTACAGAGGAAGTAAGATCAAATCAAAGGAGAATACTGGTGTCTCAGTATGAGGGTTTCATGGAAAAGCCTAAAGAAGGAATTACTGAAGTTTTTGAAAGGTTCAACAAATTTATAAATGACTTGCAACTTCATGATAAATTTTATGAAGCCGAGGAGGTTAACCTAAATTTTTTGCTAGCTCTTCCTGACCAGATTAAACAAAATATATCAGCTATTAGAGAAGGAAGAGACTTGAGCAGAATAACATTGGAGGTTAACCTAAATTTGTTCACGATAAAAAAAATCACATTCTGTCATTATTATTATCATATTATTTAAGATATATAGTACTCAATAAAGATAATATACACCCGTAAATATTTTTGAATGATATAATATTATTTAATTGATCGGAAAAAGTTGAGTATTAAAAAATATTAAGGGGTCGTTAAGTTCGGCAAGGGATATCTGGTTGAAATCAGCAATCGGGTTAAAGTGGTAAGGGGTTGAGGTATCAATTATAATATTATGTGATGGTCAAAATGAGTCATTTTGATTGTGCTAATCACTAAATCTATAAATTTGGTGCATTTTGATTGGTGTAATTGTTGTGAATACAGTATGATCCATCATTGAGAAGTGGAAGCCAATCACATGCTAAATTTTTTAAAGTTTGTGAATTGTTAAAATTATTTAGGTTATTGGTGGGAATTGAATCCTTACACTAAGCAGCATGATCATACTACAAAAAAAAATTAATGTCCTTCTTTCATATAATAATGAAGATTCGAACTTTATAATCATTAGAATAATAACTTTCAAAATTATATTTAACGGATTCAATCAATTTGATTGAAATATGTAGGGCTGTGGATAAAGTGAACAAGATAAGACACTGACCATACTACAAATAAAATTTTTAATGTTCAATTTTTAATATCATTGTTTAGATTTTTACTTATCTTCATACTCTCGTAATATGGAATAGCATTAGATCTTACCACATCTTGGAGCGGTTAAGATAACCGTCCATGGAGCAATATCTTTATTTTATAACATTCCAAAACGGCAATGGTATATAGGTATGGTAATGATATATAGGTATGGTGATCATGAATGCTAAGAGAGAATTCTTGAAGTTGTCAACTAGTGTCCTGCCCCTGAACACTTCTCTCGAAAATAAGCCGAATGCCACTCATCATGAGCTAATTGAAGCAGACAACTATAAGGACATTATATTTGAGATAATCTATATGGAATGCCAAAAAGAGGTTTTAATGATGTGTCATGACACTCGTTTTAGCACTCCAATGGATTTGGACTGAGAGAAGCTCAAAAAAAATTCCAACATTTAACACCGTACAAAATATGTATATTACAACTCACTAAAGCTATATACCTACGTATCTAGTTTTAATTACACTCTTGAATGAAGATGTCAGGAAAATTTGAGTGCCAAACATTGGAGAAAATTTGGTACCATTCATGAAAAAATGAAAGCGGTAACTTAAGAAATAAATAAAAACATGTCTACTTGTAACCGGTATTCTAAAAATTGGTCGATCAGTCGGATTTCGGACGGGTGCCGTCTAGATTAATTAAAAATCAGGTTACAGTCTGTTTTTAAATCATCAGGTAAAAGTCCGCTGATTCTGTCAAAAATCGGTCAGTTGGAGTCAAAAATTGGTCAGTTAATAAAAATATTTTTCAAAGAAAAATTGAAATTCAAAATAATAGTTAATATTAATAATAGTATATTAAATTATATTGACAATCATATGCCCCTAAATCTTAATCTTTAATAACTAGATGAGTTTCTTTAATTAAATTAGTCTTATTTTTCGTGAAAATTTACTTGATCGATTTATTCATTTCATAATCTCATGTGGTTGATTTTCTATATAACTAATTCTAGCGGATCACAAATTTATTCTAACTACTAAATAGTGAGTATTAATTATTTATGTATAAATTATTTATCAAATTTTTATATAAACCACTTAAATATCAAACATGAACTAATGATATGTGGCATTACTTTTGTAAATTTTTTGAAATTTTATTGAAATTTAAATAGGTAATCTGATTAACTAAATTGCTTCCGATTAATCGCCAATTGTCGTATAATCGCTGAGAGATACCTCTATCCATACCATAGATGGCATATCACAACCCCCTCCCTAAAGAATGTTATCTAATATGTTACCTTAGATAGGGCAGTTATGAGCTAATTTAACTTTATGTTTTTATGTTACCTTAGCCAAAACCGTGGTGTTGCATTAGGTCGAAAGTGTTGCAGCTTGCAACATTCTGGTCAAAGTGTTACCTTAGAGTATCAAAACGTAAAAATAATATTTTTTAAGATTAGTTATTAATTTAAATTCATTTTCAAGAATTTAGGGTGATATACAAATAGAATGATAAAATCTGTCACGATATGCGAATTTTGTACATATTAAAACTTAAAAAAAGGTAAAAGAGGAATTAATTTGCAAAAAAAATTAAAATAAATATTTTAAACCTAAAAAAATTTTAAAATAGAATTTTAAAAGTAATAAAACATATAAATTGTTGTCCTCTTGGTATGAGCACTGTTATATAAGTTTAAAAATAAAAATATTTGAATATACATATTTATATATAAAAAATAAATAAATATAATATTTAAATATTTGAAAATAGATTTTTGGAATCTTAGAAATTTGATAAGGATGTAAAATTTATGAAAATATTCAAACCCAGCGCCCAATTTTTTTGGGTAAAAGACCGCCTATTTTCGGCCCATTAAAACCCACACTGAGTCTCAATCTCATTACTCTCTCCCATTTTTTCGCTCGCTTCCCCCCTGTGCTCTCTCAATCCATTACTCTCTCTCGATCTCTATCTACTATTTCTCTATCTACAGTTCAAAAAAGAAGATGAGAGGCATGCTATTTCTTTCGGCCTTACAAGTGAGGTAGAGAGTGCCACCTTATAAGGTGAAGGGGGGGTGCGAGGTGTGTGAGTCAGGGGGAACCCTCGATGTAATAAAAAGGAAAATGACATACACCATAAAATACCTATTGTAACACAAAAAAAATGTTCCATTAGGGGGTAAATATGTTGCTCTTACCCCACTTTTATGCTAAGGTAACATTTTCTTAAAAATAGGTTTTTCCATGTTGTTAGGGGTCTAAGGTAACATCTTTGGTGCCTAAGGCAACATCGTGTTTTAACTTGTTTATATGTTGCCTTAGCTTGCTAATGCAATAGAAAGAGAGATCGGTTGTAAATTGTTTTTTATGTTACCTTAGAGTTTTAAAATGTTTTTAAAAAGTAGTCCCCACAGTGGGACCCACAATGATGAGTTATCTTGATGACGTGGCAAGTGGGCCCATAGAACCTAATGTAACACTTTGAGAAGCTGTTGTAACATTATAACTAGCCTAATAAAACATTTTAAACATAATATGGTAACAGTTTATGAGGCTATTGTAACACTTCAGCACAAATAAATTGAAATGTTTATTCTGTACACTGAAGAATCCCAATTATATAATTTCATAACTGCAAAATAATGCATTCAACCCAAATATTAAACATCCAAATAGACAACCAAATTAAACGTCAAAATTAACTATAAACTAGTTCACATTTTTTACTTAACAACAGCCCAAGATTATAAATTTTAAAAAGTCATACTATAAGCTAATGCTTAAATTTGCTTCACTTTCTCCTCGACTCCGCCATCCGGGTATTTCCCTTTTTATACAAGTGAAGCTTTCTCTTGTAAGTCTTCTTTGTTCCCTGAAATATTAACTAAGTTATTTGCAAGAAAGAAATCGAACCAGCAAACATAGTTAATAACTTAGTTAATAACCAACAAACATGAACAATGCTACCACCATCTGAAATATTACTGGAATGTTACATGAACAATGCTACAATATCAAATATATATTCCTCTCTAGTCTGTACTAGAGACCAAGTACAGACCTCTTACTCATATTTAGTCCCACAAGATGGTACAAATGGTTGTTTTCCCGACATGAATTAAAAAAACTATATATTCATATTAACACATCCTACATGAAAGCATAATGGTTAAACAAATTATAGTTTTTACCAGCACCTACTTAATCAATCTTTTAAAAAAAGAACAGAATATGTTGCATATACATGAGCCCAGTGCTATACACTATGAAGTACATTTACATTTTAATTTCAAAACCCAAAAAGACAGTACTTAATTCAACTTACAAGTGGAGGAGTTCCTTATTATGTATGGTCAAGCCACAGCCTGAAGAGCAACAGAACCCGCGCTTCCCGCACTTTTAAGTGAAGTAGAAACAGACTTTGTAGGAGCTGCTGATGTCAGGAGAGCAATGTAAAACTACAAGGACATTTTATATATATTATGTGTGTGTGTGTGTTTCAATATCTGGGAGCAGACTTTTACCTTCCACTTTTAGACTCGGTAGCCAAACCTACATCGTGAAGGGCATTTTCAAGTACATTTCAAGTATTTGTGCTGGCCTTGGAAAAATGCAGAGACAAAGATAAGGTTTATCGTGATGCAAATGCCACAAGGACTAACTGACTGAGCAATGAAAATTATACTTCATCTTTTCCTCCTTCAGATTGCTGTCAAAAATAATCAAGTTGTCTATGTTTGTACTGTATGAAACAAATAACAAATAAGCTTAAATGGTTTATTTAAAATTCAAATTTATGCTTTAGAAAAGTAAATGACAACACTTATGAGACATCACTTGCAGTCAATTTGAAATACATGTACCATGCATTTGGTAGAGGGTCAATTAAAGATTGAGAGAAATGATTGTTTACAATGGGAAACAAGATCACAGCTAAAAAAGGTTAAACAATTCCTTCATTTATATACACTAGTCAAAAAATTTAATTAGTCTACGACTTGAGATACGGAACACAAGTGGGAATAGAGGAGAACTTATATATTTACTAGTAGATACTTTAATCCTATTTAATGTACAGAAATTAACTACTTCATTCCCGAACAATACCATATGAATAAAGGGTTGCAAACATTTGTATTACATAATTTAACTTTTAAAAACATCAGAGGCAGGCAGCATTCAATGTATGAACCCCATTAAATAACAACTCACCGACTCATAAGTCAATGTGCCAGGTCGAGAAATAATTCTGATCCTTCCTGGACAAACATTTTCACAGTGAATACATCATGGGGGAATTTGGTTGATAATATTTTAATAGGTTTTCTTAATTTGTGTGAATATATTTTAACTTACAAAAGCTCTATGCGTCAAAAAGCAGCACAAAACTTAAGCTTTGACATCAAAATACGGAAGTAAGTATGATGAAAAAACTCAAAAGCTAATGAAAATTACATTTACACAGAGAGGGAGAGAACTAACACAAGAAACTACCTTAAAAGCAACACCATTATTCAATAATTTAACCCAAAAACTAAAAACCTGAGGAACTGAACAATAGTCGAATCAACTCTCTTTTGCAATAACTTAGAGGTGATGAGTTTTTAGCAACAGGGATGCATTAGCTTAGTAAATTTATATAATCTTATTGTGCAACTAATTATCCATCACTAAAACTAAAGAATTATCCAGTAACTACAATAATGGGAGACAGATTAACGTGGTAACTTAAATTAATAAAAAATTTTATTAATTTAAATGGCTAGACGAGACTTTAAAACACTTTCTATTGGCATATTCACTTTCAATATTTTACTCAAAAACCTTCCAGGCATAAAAACTTAACCAATTTTGTATAAATTATAGTCCAAATTATTCGGCGGCCAACTAATACTACTTTGTATAAGAATTAAATAATTTTGGTTCACACTGTACTTGTTGAATTTTACTTCACTAAAATAATCTACCAAACACTTCTCGGTTGAGCGGTATCTTTCTCGCGAGAAGTATGTAAAGACATATGAACCGACACAAGGAGAGAGAATGAGAGAGAGAGAGATAGAGCCCTATCTATCAACACAGGTACCTATTTTCTGACACAGAGAGGGGAAATCTATCCAGATGTATATTCAACTTGAAACATCTGTATAAAGTACTGAACCAATCTACGGATCCAAGAAAAAATAAAGCCCTTCAAGTGTAAAATCAAATGATGAACACCTGAAATCAGAGAGAGGGATATATATTAGATGAAGTTTAAGGGATAATAGGTTAACTGAACGCTAATTAAAGTTTAATGAAGAACCGAAGCCTCGACCCCGATTCAATCGAGTCCTAATTAGAAATATAAATTGAAAGGGTTGGCCATAGAGAGTGATGGAAAAGAAAGAGGTATTAGGCGGAGAGAAGGTACTGAGAGAGAAAAATGAAGCGAGTGAATGGGTGGTCGCGTATATCTAAAAAATCTAAAAATTCAAACAACTTCTGAAAATTGGGCGGCTATTACACAGATTTTACCGGCTTAGCCCAAGTATGGGCAGATATGAGTCCGGTTAGATATACACATATGTTTATACTTTATATATAATAATAAAATTCAAATAATCATTTAAGAAAAGAATTAATTATTTATGTGAGTTTATCACTTCTATAATTCGTATATTTATTTTTTATTAATTTTTTATTTTTAAAACGCATATATTATTGCACGTATAAAATGAGGGGAATATATAATATTTTAACTTTTATTACTTTTGAAATTTATAAACTAATTTCTTAAAATTTTAGACTTATAAAATTTTTATGTGAAAACTTTTTAAAGTTTATTAGGTATAATTTCATAAATCATCAAGTACGTTACTTATTCAATTCATAAATCATATTAAATTATTATAATTTTAATTAAATTATATTAATCTTAAAAATATATTTTATTAATATGTTTGTTACTCTAAGCTAACACTTTTACAATTATGTAACAAGCTGCAACACTTTCGAGCTAAATGCAACACCATGTTTTAGGCTTTTGTAACACAAAAACCACCATGTTAAATTAGGCCACAAGTACCGTAGCTAAGATAACATAAGAGGTAACTTTCATGCGGAGAGGGGTTGCGATAGGCCATATATGGTGTAGTGTGAGAGAAATGCAGGTACAGCTTGAATTAATATGAATATTCTTGGTACTGACATCTATGAGGACACTGCAAATCCCATGACAGTCCGTCACAATCTAGCTCACAAAAGTTGGATTCTATTTGAGAAGTACGCCTTCCTCATATAAGTGAACACAAAACCCTTGATGTCAATTCAAGCCCTTTATGCTATAAAAGGGGGAGAAGTCTACAACTCTAAATGAGAGGGTGCAAGAGAAATATGCAGACATCAACATAGGAGGAGAAAGATAAAAAGGGAAAATAACTAGAAGGAAATAGAGCATCAATAAAAGGGGAGTAAATACCCAAATCTTTCCATAACTTGTAGGCTATGAACTAGTTAATGCTGAAGACTTTTAAACATAATGAATTATTGACATACCTGTCTCTAATAACTCAAATGAAGTTGGCCACATAGCTAGAGTTACAACTGAAAGCTGAGATGCAGTCACGAAGCCTAAGGGAAAGAGGACAAAAACAACTACAAGGAAGAAAAAAATCAGTTGTTACTTCTACTTCATTAAGTTTTGAATGAATCAACTATAGTAATTACTGGATATAATAAGGATCAAATTCTGTCAAAAGAAGAGCCGTATCAATCCTAAGAAAGGTGGGTTACAATTCTCTTTTCTAAAAGAATTTGAAGGCCATCAAGATGGGAAAGGTTCAAATAAACCAGTCTTCAAGTATAAAATCTCATAATTAGTAAAGAAGGCTGAGGACAATGACTTAATCATGTATCCAGCTAACATAGATGAACACGCTCTTAAATAAACTTCATGCTGACAAGATCCATGAAGTTATAAATTGTATTCCTCCTCAAAAATATCTGAAACGCCAATATTTGACCATAAAAATATAATCAATAATATATAACTTCTACATCACATCTTGAAAGAAGGATACATACTCGTGATATGAAGACACATTAGGCTTAAGAAGACTGAAAGGTCTTACTTTCACTGCCAAAAGCCTAATACTTTCGGAAATAAATGAAGATCCAGTATTTCTGTTAAGAAGCTAAATGTTAAGGTGAGGGGTGAAGGGATCTTTCTTATCATTCTAAAAAAGATAGATTGGTGTATCAAATAGCAAGGCAATCTGAAAGAAACTATTTTCTCATCTGCCTTGTCTGAAGGAGCTACTTTCAGAATAACTTCTTTACCTCAAACCTATTTCCTTGTACACTCCATTTATCAACAGTTTACATAATACAATTATGCATTTTTAATGTCTACAAGTCAGAATGTGTTATGTTATCATCGAGGCTTTAATTTATTGTTGTATCCTATCAGTCATAAATTGGGGGAGATTGTTAGGAATTAAACCTAAATCCTGATGATAAGAAAATCATATTACATAATTATGTTAAGACAAACTATATCTTTCAACGACTAGCCATCTTAAGGGATAGCGGTTGAAAGATTTGCCCATCAACTGATAAGGTTCTTGTAAACACTTCTCTGTGAGATACTTTAAAACCATGTCCATATGTTTGACATAAAAAAAATTAACTACATTAAGATATGAACAACAATGAATTAATTTGTTGCAATAACTTATTACAAATATTTATCATATTTATTTTAATAAACTATTTGACAAATTATTTAAATTAGGATATTATAGTTCCAATTGTTTTAAGTTTTAATATATTTCAAATCCAATATATTGTTGGAAATCTCACTAACAAATATAGCAACATAGAAGCAAGTGTATAAAGAATTTAGCAAGTTTAGGCCAAGACCACAGTTAACAAAACAAAACATGCAGGTAAATAAAATCAGTAACTGAAATAACGAAGAGAGAAAGAAAGATGTACCCAAAACCATAGCTTTTAACAGTGACTGAAATAAAGGTTCATAGATACAAAATGCCAAGAAAATGATCACAGCTGAGTCACCAGGCCTTACTCGAAGTCCTGGCTGCTCGTGAAGAGAATATTGCCCCTACCTGCTGCGTTTTGGGATGCGCACAATATCTCCACCAGGATAAAACAGCTCGGAGTTTATGTTAACAGCAGCAACAAAAGCTCCACTTCGACCAGCACCTCAGTCGCCGGAATATATCAGCACTTCAGGACTTTTGGGAGAGAAATGCAGAGAGGTTGAAGAGAAGAGAAGAGAATATAGTATATCTAATACATTCACTTTAACCTCTATTTATAGGAGAGGAGAAAATGAAACTAGTCCACACACTTAATGTCTGAATTAAACTACTTCATTAATAAAAAAATCAAAACTGATCAGATATTGAATTTAAATTACTTGTAACAGCTTTTCACATTAACACCCATTAAAGACCACATTATTATCAAGAACTTAAGTTAATTTCTGATCTGATATCAGAACTTAAGTTAATTTCTGATCTGATATCAGAACTTAAGTTAGTTCTGAGATATCATATCAGAACTTAAGTCTGATTTTATTTCATCAGTTACAGATCAGATTATATTAGTCCAGGTTCAAGGTATTTAGACTAAGCCCACTAACAAAGTGACTTTCAGTATCAAACCCAGCCCACTAATTTATAATAATCCAATCACTGATAAATAAATTCGAATTAAAATTAATTCTCAAATAAATAAAATCCTCGCCCGAGGTCGCCTCGCGTACGCGAGACGCCGAGACATTCATCCAAATCGCCCTTCGCCCCGCCCTGGTCCGGTCCGGTCTGGTCCGGTGCGGTGCGGTACGTGGCGTGGCGGGGCGGGACGCGCGTGTGTGTGTGTGGGTTGTGCGCGTGAAGCACACAACAACACAATGGACCATCACACACCTTAGTAGTTGTATACTACTCATGTGGGTAATACCATATAAGCACACAACCTTCTTTATTTATTTCAATGTGGGACAAACATTCTCAAATTTTTTCAAGCTTTTCCAAGCTACTTTCAACTCTCATTTCTTATGGATTTCATTAAGAAAATTCTTAAAACCATACATGAAAATTTAAGTTCAAATATCATTGAACAATTTCCAATCATTAGATTTTAGGATTAACTTCAAGAACATAATTAAATTAAGCTCTAAAATCCTAATTTTCTAACAATCCCCCACAAATCCATACAGAAATGCGATCAATTTCCCATCATGACTTGTTTTTCAGAGTCGGTACCCTTCCGGGTTTGAACCCTCCTAATTCCTCTACTTCAATGGCTATCGGACTCAGATGGAATGTTTCACCTTGAATCTTAATCCGTTTAGTATAACCATATTCCATAGACGACGACAAGTCAAAGGTTATGGTGCCAATCTACGGCTTTGAGACATTAATGGTCATGTCTCGATCCTGTTCGTCGAATGCTTCAAGGATTACCCTATCCTCTAATTACGACCACACAATTACATTCGCTTAGCTGGGCATCTCCAGAGATATACTGCCTCTATCTCGTCAAATGACTTGATCCCATTCAGAGTTTTAACACTCTTGCTTTTCTGGCAGTGTCAGTACCTTCTAGGTTTACAGGGGATAGACTCAAATACTATAGTATCAACTATGTAGCAAAGGTACTTCCAATTCATCCTTACAGCTTGGTTATTACCCATTGAATACACTTCGAGGGATCTCCTCTCATGTGTATTGGGTTCCCACTGTTGATGAATTATGATGGGTTGACAGTCCCATCCCCAACCTTGACTTAAGGACCACTGCAGGTTCTAGTCCTTTAGTAAGAGGATCAGCTATATTATTCTGAGTTCCTATGAACTCTATAGCTATGATCCTATCAGTCACTAAACCCCTTATAGACTTGAGTCTAACTTGGATGTGTCTCTTAGTTTTAGCATTATGCTTTTTACTGTTAATCTTGTCGATAGTTGTTCGACTATCACAGTGAATAGCAATAGCAGGAAGCGGTCTGCTTACTACAGGTATTGCAGACATAAGTCCGTGTAACCATTCAGCCTCCGTCCCTGTGGCATCAAGTGCACACAACTCATCCTCAAAAAGTAGATCGAGTAACTATAGTCGGTCTGCTTGACTTCCAGGATATTGCTCCACCAGCCAAGTGAACACGTATCCAGTCACTCCATTGGAACAGACTTCTTAGCTATCCAACTTGCATCACTGTACCCTTCAAGCACACCAGGAATCTCCTGTAGTGTAAACTAAGGTACATTGTGCCTTTTAGATATCTAAGTACTCTATCAAGAGCATCCCAATGAGTTCTATTTGGACAGCTTGTATATCTAGCCAATTTAGACACAGAATATGAAATATCTGGTCTAGTACAGTTAGCAAGATACTGCAAGCTCCAATAATCTGAGAATACCTTAACTGAGACACAGGCAACTCCTGAAGTATTCTTGATAAGGGAAACTTTCGAATCATAAGGTGTACTAGCGATTCTATATTGTTAATAACCATATTTCTCAAGTATAGATTTCTCTATATAATGAGATTGAGTCAAGGTTATTCCTTAGTGGCCTGAATCAGTTTGATTCCAAGAATCACACTTGCCTCACCCATATCCTTCATTTCAAAATGCCTTTTCAAGAATTCTTTAGTCTCGTTAATAATCTCAATATTGGTTCCAAACAATAAAATGTCATCCACATATAGGCACAAAATAACACACTCATTACCTTTAACTTTAGTGTAGACACACTTATTACTTTCATTAATCTTATAACTGAAAGGTAAATATAGTTTCATCAAACTTTTTATGCCAATCTCTGGGAGCTTGTTTCAAGCCATAGATGGACTTGATCAACTTACATACTTTCCTTTCATTCCCTGATGTAACAAATCCATCAGGCTGATCCATATAAATCTCTTCTTCAAGTTCACCATGAAGAAAAGCCGTCTTTACATCCATCTGATGGATGATAAGACCATGGACTGAAGCCAATGCTATAAGCATTCGGATTGTTACCATTCTTGCAACCGGAGAGTATGTATCAAAATAATCAATTCATTCCTTTTGCTTAAAACCCTTAGCTACCAGTCTAGCTTTGTACTTATCTATTGAGCCGTCAGGGTTCAACTTCCTTTTAAAGACCCATTTGCACCCAATAGTAGAACACCCAGGAGGGAGATCAACCAACTCCCATGTTCCACTAGAAACAATAGAGTCAATTTCACTCTTGACAGGGCCCTTCCAGTGCCTTGACTCAGAAGAATCCATAGCTTGCCGGAAAGTTAAAGGTTCGTCCTCGATATTGTAAGTGATGAAATCACCTCCAAAATCCTTGACTACCTTTGCACGCTTACTTCTCCTTGGTTCCTCTAGTTCCTTAGGACTAGAGCTACTACTAGGTTCCGCCCCCACATTTGTCATCTTTTCCACATGATCAGGAATAGAACTTGATGTGTGAGTAGGATCTTCCTCAGAAGTCGTTTCAGGTATTCCAGTCTTCATAGGTAGACATCCTCAAAGAATAGTCGCATCTCGAAATTCAACTATCGTGTTTGCCATTATACCAATCTATTTCAGATTTTAACACTAAAATCTCATAGTTGTAGTTGTTTCAAGATAGCCCAGAAAGATACAGTAAACAGTCTTTGGACCTAGTTTCTTTCTCTTGTGTCCAGGAACAAGCACCTTAGCAAGGCACCCCCACACACGAAGATACTTAAGACTAGTTATCCTGCCTTTCCATAACTCCAGGGTGTTTTATCCATGTGTTTCAGAGGGACTCTATTCAAAATATGGCAAGCCGTATTAGAGCCTCTCCCCACATGTATTTAGGCAACCCAGAGTTAATAAGCATACTATTAATCATATCTTTAAATGTTCTGTTCTTTCGCTCAGCAACCCCATTAGACTCAGGTGTGTATGGTGGAGTAACTTCATGAACTATACCATTGTTTGCACAAATTCATTAAAAGCATTACTCGTATACTCACCACCTCTATCAGATCTCAACCTTTTAAGTAACTTACTAGTTTGTTTTTCTACTTCAGTTTTATATATAATGAATTTGACTAAGTGCTTATCCTTATGTCTAAGTAAATAAACATAACAGTATCTACTACTATCATCTATAAAAGTAATGAAGTATCTAAACTGGTCATTGGTCAACACACCACCAAATTCACAAATATCAGTGTGTACTAAATCTAACAAGTCTGAATCCCTAACAACGTTATGAAAAGGTTTCCTTATCTGTTTAGCAGACACACATACTTGACATTTAGAATTCTTTCTATGGTATATTTTGGAATTAACTCTAAGTTCATCATGTTCTTAAGAGCACCAAAAGTTTAAATGACCTAGTCTAGCATGCCAAATATTTGAGGATTCAATACAGTTAACAGTAGGAATAACATTATAATTCAAATTTCCCAAAACGGGATCCGCATTAAATAACAAATAAACCATTTGACAAGTACCCTTGCCAAAGAATGTACCAGTGTGAATAAGGACTACGTTTATTACACTTGAACGAAATTTCAAAACCACTAGAACTAAACAGCTACCACTTATTATATTTCTACGCATGTTGGGAACATGATCACTCTCGTTAGAGATAGAATACGTCCTGAAGGAACTTCAGATCCACGTTTCCAACTCCATGTACTTGAGCAACACTAGCATTCCCCATCTTCACAGTCAGGCTATGACTCTGTTGATAAGATACAAATAAACTAATATCAGCACACATATGTACATTAGCTCCAGTATCTATCACCATTCATTTATCAGATAGGTAGAAAATAGTACAGGTTTGTAGGATACATACCGGTCAATGTCGGTTTCGGAAGCCGTAGCCTCACCAACACCATGTTCACTACAGGCCCACTTGCGGTTCCAAGCACAACATTCGCTTGCGCTACCTCGGTTTCTTCGCTTTCCTTCGTAGGGCAGTCCTTACTCCAGTGCCCAACCTGCCCACAAGACCAGCATGGTTTGTTTGCCTTGGGTTTCTTGGCCTTGTCAGTGTCACTCTTAGGTTTATTACTATTAGCTTTCTTAGCAAAAGCCTTCCTCTTTTATCCTACAGTTGCTATGTTTACCTTCGAGGTACCGTGTTCAGTTGGCATCACATGTCCCTGTTTGGACTTGTGTTGTTCTTGCACCGAGATGTCCAGCATAAGGTTGGTCCAGGTGATCTCTCCTTTCTGTCTTTTCAGGGAGAGAGAGAACTCTTCCCAAGACTTCGGGAGTTTTTCAATCACACTCATCACCTTGAACTTCTCCGGGAGATTCATTCCAGACTCCTTCAAAGCATGCACTATCATCTCGAACTCATGCACCTGCTCAGTCATAGACTTACTGTCCACCAGCTTGAACTCGAGGAACCTTGCCACAGAATACTTTTCTAGACCTTGTGAGTCAGTATTATGTGTCTGGTCCAGCTTCTCCCATAAGAGTTTTGCAGAGTAGGCATCAGAAGAATAGACATCAAACAAAGTGTTTGTTAGTTCTGCCAGAATGGCCACCCTAGCCACTCCATCCTTCTCAGCCCACTTCGCAAAAGCCTTAACTGTGTCAGCCTTCTCTTGATCCACTACTGGTTTCTCATATTCCACAACCGGCCACAGACCTTTATAGTCAGCCACAACTTCATCCTTTTCTGCCAGCGAGAAAAGCCAATGCCACCGTTGAATTTCTCCGGTAAACCGGTTAGTTCAACAGCTTGTGGGAAACTATAGGTGGTCCAATCAATGGCCCCAGCAGTTGCACCGAACTGCTACCACCACCAACGATAACCTCACTTTGTTAACCATTATGCTAAATTCTATATAACTAATATTCTCTTCAAGAATGTTGGAAATCTCACTAACAAATATAGCAACATAGAAGCAAGTGTATAAAGAATTTAGCAAGTTTAGGCCAAGACCACAGTTAACAAAACAAACATGCAGGTAAACAAAATCAGTAACTGAAATAACGAAGAGAGAAAGAAAGATGTACCCGAAACCATAGCTTTTAACAGTGACTGAAATAAAGGTTCACAGATACAAAATGCCAAGAAAATGATCACAAGCTGAGTCACCAGGCCTTGCTCGAAGTCCTGGCTGCTCTTGAAGAGAATATTGCCCCTACCTGCTGCATTTGGGATGCGCACAATATCTCTACCAGGATAAAACAGCTCGAAGTTTATGTTAATAGCAGCAACAAAAGCTCCACTTCGACCAGCACCTCAGTCGCCGGAAAATATCAGCACTTCAGGACTTTTGGGAGAGAAATGCAGAGAGGTTGAAGAGAAGAGAAGAGAATGTAGTGTATCTAATACATTCACTTTAACCTCTATTTATAGAGAGGAGAAAAATGAAACTGTCCACACACTTAATGTCTGAATTAAACTGCTTCATTAATAAAAAATCAAAACTGATCAGATTTTGAATTTAAATTACTTGTAACAGCTTTTCACATTAACACCCATTAAAGCCCACATTATTATCAGAACTTAAGTTAATTTCTGATCGATATCAGAACTTAAGTTAAGTTCTGAGATATCATATCAGAACTTAAGTTCTGATTTTATTCATCAGTTACAGATCAGATTATATTAGTCCAGGTTCAAGGTATTTAGACTAAGCCCACTAACAAAGTGACTTTCAGTATCAAACCCAGCCCAACAATTTATAATAATCCAATCACTGATAAATAAATTCAAATTAAAATTAATTCTCAAATAAATAAAATCCTCGCCCAGGTCGCCTCGCTACGCGAGACGCCGAGACATTCGCCCTTCGACCCGCCCCGGTCCGGTGCGGTGCGTGTCGCCTCGCGTACGCGAGATGCCGAGACATTCTCCCAAATCGCCCTTCGACCCGCCCCGGTCCGGTCCGGTGCGGTGCGTGGTGTGGCAGGGCGGGGCGCGTGTGTGTGTGTGTGTGCGCGCGTGAAGCACACAACAACACAATGGACCATCACACACCTTAGTAGTTGTATACTACTCATGTGGGTAATACCATATAAAGCACACAACCTCCTTTATTTATTTCAATGTGGGACAAACAGTCACAAATTTTTTCAAGCTTTCCAAGCTACTTTCAACTCTCATTTCTTATGGATTTCATTAAGAAAATTCTTAAAACCATACATGAAAATTTAAGTTCAAATATCATTGAACAATTTCCAATCATTAGATTTTAGGATTAACTTCAAGAAAATAATTAAATTAAGTTCTAAAATCCTAATTTTCTAACATATATACTATTAGTTAACTACAAAAATGAAAATGGATGTTCCTGAGAAAATTAAATGCAAGATTTCCCAACGAATTGATTCGGTTGATTACTTTACTTGTTTTTCTAGATATAGTCAAGATTTCGATCTTAAATAAATAAGATTTTTACAATATTTAAGATATTTTTGATAACTTAATTAGATATTCTCCTGATATTCACATTAGATTTTTTGTCAAGAAAATAATATTTGATATGGTCATGAAAATATTTTTATTGGTGATATAAGCGTGAATATCTGTGGGTCCACATGCAACTAATGAATATATGACACATGATATTCTGGAGATTTTATTTATCTAATTTGAGACCATTGTAATTAATATTTTAATTTATCTAAACAGCATAAATAAGGCCGTGTAGATCTCAATCTATCCCATTAATATTAACCGGAGAGCATAAACTCTTGATTACGAGGAAAAAGGGTGAAAAATAGTTTTAAGTCTCATTTGAGGTGCTATTTGTGTTGCTAATATTAATTTTTCAAGGAAATGTTAAGGTTTTAGGTGACGAATGTTGCCAAAAATGTGTTGTATTGTGTGGAGGAATCCGAGGTGTATGTATGAATGTTTTATACATTGTCCTTTTCTATGCACAAGTACGTATACCTATTTCTCTTTTTATAGTCTTTAAATTATAATTTATGTTTTATGTTGTCTCAATTATATAAGTTTGTAACTTTAAACATGTTACTCTAGCTTATTAGAATTCTTGTTGCTTACCCGCTGATATTTGACTAATGTTCAAATGTTACAGAAAAATGGGAAATATATGCTATAAAATCACAAGAACGAGAAATGCAAGGCACGGATGATGAAACTGAAGAATCGCGAAGATTAGAATAGTTTTATCAATATTGTATGAGGTTGTTTGATTCATATATTATAATAAATTGAGACCGTTCTTATTTTTATCATCATTTTCAATTTTATGAATGTATTTAACAATCTGCCATCTACATGCTTAAAATTTCATGGTTTAAACCAGTTTAAATTTCTAAGTACTTTGTCTTACATCATTCATTATTGATGATACCTACTAAAATTTTGAAGCAAAGTGAACCTATATAGGATGAGCGAGTCCTCTACTTCGTGGAAATTAATCAATATCAAGCTACAGTTTTAAGTTATAATTATCTTTTTTATTTTAAAATTTAAGCAACCAAACTTTAAAACAATTTTATATGGATAGTTATCGGTGGTTCTTTGACTATGTGGAGGTAGTTTAAAATGTAAGAAAAATTATGTTAAACTATTTTTTTCGTGAATTAAAAAAAAATTATTTGGCAAAAACCATATAACATTTAATTTTGTTTTCAGAAAATAGAAATCGAAGAAATAATATGTAGAAGTCACTCTTTTCTTATCATAAACTATGGGTAAAATATCGAATGCACACTTAGTTTAGGGACAAAGAAAATATGACTTTTATCGTTGTTGATATTTCTCTACATTAAGTAGGATCGTTGAAAACTAATTTTTATTATTGAGCATTTAAATCTAGGTTGTTGCACATAGTAATATAAGTGTTTTTGTTATTATTAGGCTTTCAGTGATACGCCTATAATCGTTTTAAAATTGGGTTTGGGTCAAAGTTATGTCGGATCTTTAATAATACTTTAAATTAGTCCAAATATTTTACCCACTCACATCTTATTTTAATTGTTAAACACACCGTCTCATCCTCTTTGAGAGAATGAAAGATCTCAACCACATTGCCTACTTCTTGTTATGGGTGGAAAGTATAGATGGATTCTAGTGATGTAATGCTACCTAACATCAAAATTAGGCATAGAAATTAAGATACTATTTTAATATGACTTGATTAACATTTATTTCAACATCCACTACTTATGCTAACAAAATCTAAAAAAATCTATAATGATATAGATGGGTTCTAGTGATATAATGCTATCTACCATCAAAATTAGACATGGAAATTAGATAATACTCTTTTAATATGACTTAATTAACATTGATTTTAACATCCCAATTTTATGCTAACAAAGTCCACAATGAAGACCCAACTCTCAACATATATCACGAAGATTGGACATGGAAATTTTGTTATGTTCCTAACTAATACTTTACTACTTTAAAACCATGCCCATGTGTTTGACACAAACAAATAACTACATTAAGATATAAATAACAATAAACTTATTACAAATAATTGCATCAGATTTATCTTATTAAAATATTTGACGCGATTATTGAAATTAGGATATTAAAGTTTCTAATCTATTTTAAGTTTAAAGATTTTTAAAATTCTATATATACTATTAGTTAACTGCAAAAAATGGTTGTATATAAAAAATGAAAATGGATGTTCCTGAGAAAATTAAATATGAGATTTCCTAGCGAATTTAATTTAATTTGATTATTTTACTTGCATTTTTCTCGATACAATCATGATTTCGATCTTAAATAAATAAGATTTTTTTACAATATTTATGATATATTTTGAAAACTTAATTAGATATTCTCCTGATATTCATTTTATATTTTATATCAAGAAAATTATATTTGATATGGTCACACAAATAGTTTTAGTGGTGATATAAAATATATGTGCGTCCAAATGTCACTAATGAATCTATGACACATGATATTTTGAAGATTTTATCTATCTAATTTGGGACAAATGTAATAAATATTTTAATTATCTAGACATCATATATAAGATGCTGTAGATCTCAATCTATCCCACTAATGGGCCTGTTTGGCAATCAACATGTAATTGACTTATTTACTTATAAGCGCATAAAAAATTAGTCGATAAGTGTTTGTCGACCTAACTTATAAGTCGAATTTTCAACAACTTATAAGCTGATAAGTTGAATGTCACTGACGACGTATTTTTCTTAACTTATTTATTTTTTGATTTGTTATTAACATAAGTTTTAAAAACTATATTTTTAAATGTTAATCTAATCTAAAATTCATGAAATAAGATAATTATATATAAATTTATTTATTTTGATTTATTTAAGAAAAAATTTTGAATTATAAGTAAAATTATCCAAACACTTATATAACTTATGAAGATTAATCTACTTATTACTTATAAATTACGTATTTACTTTAAATCATAAGTTACTTATTTAAGATTTCCCAAATGAGCTCAATATTAACCAAGAGCATAAACACTAGATTACTAGGAAAAAAGGGGGAAAATAGTTTTAAGTTTCATTTTGAGGTGCTATTTGTTCTATTTCAGGGAAATGTCAAGGTTTTAGGTGAAGAATATTGTGAAAAAATGTCAAGGTTTTAGGTGAAGATATTGTGAAATATGTGTTGTATTGTGTGGAGGAAATCTGAGGTGTATGTATGAATGTTTTTTACGTTGCTCATTTCTATGCGCGACTATGTATACCGGTTCCTCTTTCTATAGTCTGTTGTGCAAGGACATGCCTATATAATAGCAATACTAAGGTCGACAACCCTAAGATTTAGTTTGTTGATAATTAATTTTGTATTTTGTATTGTATTTCTTAAGTCTTTCTTAAGTCTGTAAAAAATGATTAGAAGATAAGACTGGAGTATTTTCTGTGAACAGATTTAAGCTAAGGAATAAACTGTGGAAGAAGATCAACCAATGATGATGCCTTAGAGAAAAGTGTAGTAGCTTGGAATTGAATAAAATTATTCTATGAAAAATGTCCTAAGTCAAGATATCGAAAAGTCACAGATCAAGTTATATCAAAAGTCATTCGAGAACTCCAAATTGTTTTTACAAGAAGTCTCAGAGATATGGGCAAGTCATATGAAGATGCAATAATTAAAGATATCGACAAGTCATTTTGCATGTAGAGAACTCAGAGATATCGACAAGACAAATGATGACACAAAGAATTAGAGATATCGACAAGTTCAATTTCTCATATAGAGATCTCAGATATATCGACAATTCAAATGGATATAGAGATCTCAGAGGTATCGACAAGTCATTTCTACATGTAGAGATCTCAGACATATCGACAGTCATTTCACAAGCAAGAATCTAGAGACTTCGATAAATCAAGATACCAATAGAGAACTCAGAGATCTCGATAAGTCATTATACTTATCGAGAAGTCACTTCATTATAGAACAAAACCGGAGATCTCGACATGCCCCTCAAATACAAAATGCAGACAAGTTAAATATTCAAGATTATCAGGCAATAAATGATCTATCAACTAGATTGAAAAGTCTACCAAGTAGCTGGAAGAATACAAGATCAAGGGAAAAGATTAACTGGACAAAGGATGGTCACAGACCTGCAAGATTCTGGACAGATTTGCTAAGCTAGAAATGGAAATAGAAAAAGGTTGCTTTAGAAAGTAGTTTAGTACATTTCAGTGCAAGTCTTGTAAACTCTTGCTGCTAGTGTATAAAGCATGCACTGATCCTGAGTTTATAAGTAACAAACAGATTCATATTTTCTTGTATTCTCCCAAGAAAGAAGTGGAGTTATCATATTTTTAAGAACACAGAATTTGTAGCAAGACAAACTTAATTAATATAAATTAAGTGTGTTTTGAAATATTGTGCTTGTTGGTTTATTTCTGATAATACAATATCTTTACAAATATAAACTGCTTTATTCACACAATATCCAAACAAGTTAAAAATGGCTAAAAATCAAAGAAACACATTCACCCCATGTGTTGTATTCAGTATCTAACAAGTATTTTCAGAGTAAAATTGTAAGTAAACAGATAAAGATTTTGGAAGACTGAATACATAAAAGATAAGGAAGTGAATGATAAGCAGTACCCAGCCTTGATAAATTCAACTATACACTATGGAAGAAAACGATGTTGCTGTTTATAAGGATGGCAATCCAATGTACATCCAGATTCTCAAGAATGGCCCTTTCACTCATATGGAAGGGGTTGACAAATCTACTGATGAAGATATGGTCATTCCGGCTCAGTTATGCTCCTAAAGACCCCTCAAAATACACAGAGCCTAGAAAAGGAAAAGGTTTTTCTAGACAGTGGCTTGCAAATAATATTGATAGAGTCACTTGACAATTTTATGTACAACAATATTGTCAATTGTGACACAACCAAACAGATTTGAGAAAAGATTGAAATTCTGTGTGAGGATACAGAGGAAATAAGAACAAATCAAAGGAGAATACGGTGTCTCGGTATGAGGGTTTCATGGCAAATCCTAAAGAAAGAATTATTGAAGTTTTGAAAGATTCAACAAATTGATAAATGACTTACAACTTCATGATAAATATTATGAAGTGAGGAGGTTAACCTAAATTTCTTGCTAGCTCTTTCTGATCACCTTGAACAGAAGATAACAACTATTAGAGAAGGAAGACTTGAGCAGAATAACACTAAAAGTTTGTATGGGATCTTGAAAACTTATGAGCTTGAAATGTTACAAGAAAATTCATTGAAAGCAAACCAAGGACATGTTAGAGCTAGTTCATATATGTATATGGTCTATCAACAGTTGCGTCATTTGGCGGATCTCGCTACCATGTCACTTTTATTGATGATTCTACTATAAGATATGGGTTTTTCTTAAGAATATAATATTTTGCTACTTTCAAGAAGTGGAAGACTGAAGGTGAAAGCCAAACTATTTTGAAGGTGAAGAGTTTATGGGGGTCCTCCCTGATTTTGTGAAAGTAACATGTATCTGCTTTCTAAGACACATGGCTCATAGAATCCAACTTCCAAATTCTTCAACTTTGGAATCTTCCTATTCAAAGTTAACAACTTCATACCTTTTTCACTCATATGAACAAGCCTTTGGTGCCACAAAGTTGAAGACTCAATCTCATCAGCAACTGCATTTGCTTCATAGCTAGATTGTTCAACAATATACAAAGTCCCCTTTTTTTTCTCCACGAGCAATAACTAGATTTCCCGTTATAACCATCCACTGCCCGTCTCCGAAAGTAACTCGATACCCCTCCTTATCCAACTGACCCACAGATAGAAACATCTTCTTCAGTCCATGAATGTACCTTACATCTTTCAATATCCAGCTGATTTCCAAAGATGTTCTGAGATTAATATCCTCATGCCCGTAATATCCAAAGTCTCATCATTAGAAAGATGGACTTTACCAAAATTTCTAACTCTGAAATTTAACATCAAATCCTTGTAAGGGGTAGCACGGAATGATGCACCAGAAACCATAACTCATGATTAAACCAAACATTTAACACAACAAATCAAAGCACCGTCATTCACCACTTCTTCAACTACGTTAGTTGAATTATCCTTTTTACCCTTTCCTTTAGGAGCCACGGGAGCCGTACACTGATTCCTGAAGTGACCCTTCTTCTGACAATTCCAACAAACAATATCCTTGTGATTTTTGGATTGTCCTCTCTTCTTTGACTTTGCTCTGCTACGCCCTTTATTCTTCCCTTTTCTGAACTTTTCGCCTCTACTCCCAGCGCTAAAAAGGAACCTGACAACTCTCCTGAATTTCTCCTATGTATATCTTCTCCAAGAATCGAATCTCAAACTCCATCAAAAGTTATCTTACCGCTCCCGGATGAATTATTTATAGCAGTGACAAAACCTGACCAATTGTCTGGTAATGAGGATGCCCACAATAAGGCCTACAAGTCGTCATCGAATTAAATATCCACTGATGCTATCAATAACACAATCGCCTTCATTCAATCTCCTGGAAACTAACGAGCGAATTAAATACACCTTATTTGAAGCGTACGACTTCCCATACATGTTTGGAAAACCCTTGATCAAACCACAAGTTATCCTTTACTTGACAATATTATAAGCAATATTCTTCACCAAAGTCAACCTGACAACACCCATAGCCTGCCTATCCAATAGATTCCATGCTTTCTCATCCATTGAATCTTATTTTTCCTTTCCAGTGGTTCGTGTAATTTTTTCTGATACAAACAATCTTCAATTTGCATCATCTTTGCCATTAAATTTATCAATCTTTACCTTCACGTCTCCTGCCATCGCTCTCACTCTCCTGAAAACCTGGGCTCTTGATACCAGTTGTTGAGTATACAACAACGAAAGCAAAATATAAAGATAATAAACAAGAACAAGATAATAAACAATTACACAAGACAAATATATATGGTTCGGAAATTCCTACTCCATAAGCCACGCTAATTTTGTATTGATCTCTCACAATTTATTGTGTTATGTACCTTTACCTTCACATCTCCTGGCATCGCTCTCACTCTCCTGAAAACCTGGGCTCTTGATACCAGTTGTTGAGTATACAACAACAAAGAAAAATCCAAAGATAATAAAAACAAGATAATAAACGATAATTACACAAGACAAATATATACGTGGTTCGGAAATTCCTACTCCACAAGCCACGCTAATTTTGTATTAATCTCTCACAATTTATTGTGTTATGATTTTACAATTACATGAGTAATTATAAGAGAAGAAACTAAGCCTAAATCAAATTATATTACAAATCTGAAAAGTAGACTAATCTATAAACTAATTTGAATCCGAATAGTCTATTTTCATGGGATTAATTAGTAGACTCCACAAACCCAACACTAACAAGGAAGTCAACATCAAATAAAAGAGAAAGAAGGAGAAGTGTGCAGAACTAGTAGTGGATTTGAGTTAATAGTAGTTGATGCCCATGAAGAAAGTCATATATCAATTTCACACAAGAACAAAAACTGTCAAGGCCCACAGTAAGTCTCAATGAATTTAACAACATGGAAATGTCAGGGTGATGAACAAGAGACCACCATAAAGAGGTCATGAATTCTATTTCCAGTAAAATGTTGTCTTTTGTGCATTACATAGAGACTAAAGTTAAAGTAGCTAAACATACTCACATTTCTCAATAAATAGGTAGAAAATGGTCATCAATTTCTAATAATGAATATTATATATGGAAGAATTTGGATCGGTTGTAATCCATGTTAGGCATGTTAATGCATTATAAATCAGCACAACATGTTACTTGTTACATTATTTTTGTTGAAAGACATGTACTTTTATGATACTGTTGTGTATGCTTACAATAAATCTCATGAATGAAATTATCTTTGAGAGAACATTTTTAGATTAAGTAAGGGAATCTTTGAACCTTGGTGTTTATCTGGAGGAATTCAATTGTATAGTTGACCTAAATGAGGTTAGAGGAGGCAAAGAACACTGGACTCTTAATTTTGCAAAATTTCAGAGATTGTTTTACCAATGCTGGGATAGGGCACATTAAAACCATTAATTTTTTGTTCACTTGGAATACTAAAAGACCTCATGACATAATTCAAAATAGACTAGATAGGATACTGGAAAATTGTGGCTAGTTTTTATATTTCACTAAGGCCATGTTTGTTTCATGTTTTTTTATAAAAAATTAGTGAAGGGTTATCAAAGAATTATAATCCTTTAATTTATCATATCCCTTGTTTGTTTTATTGGAGTAAAGCATACGACTATAATCCCATCTATATTTGGTGGGAGGAGGTATTGTTTTATCCCCTCTTACAAATCTTTTTTTGAATTATTACAATCCCTCATTTTAATACCATGTTAAACAAACATAGGATCGGAAAATTTAAAGAACTATATTCTAATCTCAATAATTATCCCTCAAAATATAAGATAATTTTTTAAAGGATTATAGTCCAATCTAGACTTAATCCTTCCAAACAATATAGGATAAGACTATTTAATCAATAAGACTAAATTTGATGGGATTAGTTATCCTCGGATTATTATCTGGGGATTATAATCCTACGAAACAAACATGGCCTGAAGGTATAACTCGAGTTAAATCTAGAGGCTTGATGGATGATTGTCCTATAATTGTTATTGTTCCGATGGAGGTTGAGAACTCAATAAACAATTTAAATTCTACAATCATGTTATTAACATTGCAGGGTTGAAAGAGCCTAGTAGTCAAGCTTGGAGTAGTCATTGGTATGGTGATACCATGGGTATTCTTGGCGGAAAGCTTAGCTAGTTAAACAAGAGCTCATTAAACTCAATAAGAACCATGATAACATGCACATTAATAGCTTCATCTTAAGATTAGCTTGCCCTTGTTGACATTATGTATGATTTTATGTATAATTGACACCTCATTGAAAATGTTCTTAGTTTCAAGTTTTAGTTTCTAAGTATGGGCCTTTTTTGACCTTCTGGGTTTATTATCAAGCTATTGGCTTTTCAAAAAAGTTTCAGTTTCTTAGTTAGTTACATGCACCATTTTTAAATTCGGAAATTGGCATTATCGATGGAGGTATCTTTCATTGACTAATCGGATAATCGACGATTAGTCGAATTTTAATCGGAAGCAATTTAATTAATCAAATTACCTATTTAAATTTCAATAAACTTTCCTAAAATTTACAAAAATAATGCCACATATCATCACTTCATATTTGATATTTAAGTGTTTATATACAAATTTAATAAATGAGTTATACATAAATAATTAATACTCACTACTTAATAGTTAGAATAAATTTGTGATAGAAAATTAACTACATGGTATTGTGAAATGAATTAATCACTACAAGGAAAACAGGCTGACACAACGGTTATTAACCGTTGTCTGATACCCCTCAATACCGTTGTATATTGAGGCGCCTTGTAATACGCGTATCAGACAACGATACTCATCTGTTGTGTGTCTTCATCCAAGACAAAAGCAAGTGCATATAAAACTGTTGTTCGAAGGTTGGATGAAATAATGGTTTAGTTTAATGGACTATTGTAAGGCTTGTACTTAGTCAAGTGTTTATTAGGTGATTATTAATGATTAATCTCTCTTAGCGCAACGGTTTTAGTAAAATAATGTGTTGTCTTCGATTAGTATAGTCAACAGTCTCTAAAATCCAATCATTGTCTGAACTGAATGAACACAATGGTTCTTTGTCTAGAAGAATTGTGTGAATGCTCCTACAACAATATTTTAGATTTATTAAACTGTTGGCTGGAACATATTATTACAAGTTTTTGACACAGACAGAGAATTGTCAAAAAGATATTGTAACAAGTTTTTGCTACTAAGAAAACATGTATTAATTATATTGGACAACAATTTAGAAAACTAAAAAATGCAATATCAAATTTTATACACAACGGTTTGACAATTTCATGCGCAGGGTTTACTAAAAACAATTTTCTTAAGCAGCCATGAAAGTGCTTAAAACTATTTCTAATATTTGACAGCATTCTTGAGACATTTGTGGAAATGTGAAATGATGATCTTTTGTTTCCATGATTAGACGGCTTCTGCTCCACCGCCTTCTTCTCTCTGAGCTACCATTTCAAGCACCATGTACATCTTCTTGATAGGCATCTATAATAAGTAAATATCGGTGTTTAACCAAGAATAACATAGACAGCCTCGCATGAAGCTCTGTAGTTTAATAATCAATTCATCAAAAGAATATAGCCTAATAATTTAGTTTACTGCCAATCCTTAAAACGTCCAGTTCAAACTGTTTGCAAAGAAGTAAATCTAATATTAAAATGATAAAAAGAGTGACTCCAAAAAACAAATTTCGGAAGAGAATATAGAAAATTAGTAAGACTTAATATGCCAACTTGCAACACTTTCTAGTCTAGTTCAAACATTGTTCATATCTAAATCCTTAAATAACACAGGATAATGCTTTTTACCTCGTACATAAATGGATGAAGCATGATACTTTCTAAAGTCCCCTTTTCCCTTTTCTGCCCAGTTACCTGTCAAACCTGTGATTAATTGTCATTAGTTGCAGTGAAAAAAAGAAAAAAGAGCAATGAAGAAGATGACTATATTTATACTATAGAGAGAAGTGTTTACAGAAAGTGCAGAAATGAAATATAAGTTAGTTATAAGCACAACTATGACTACATTAATACACCTGCTAAAGTCTAACAAACTCATAACAAACTTGGCCAGAATGACACATGGACACTTTAACTTTTATTGACTAACAGGAGATAAAACATTACATGTTGTAATTCCAAAAGTTGATCGAGCATAGCATATCAAATATTTATAAAATAGTACAACTAAAATTTATAAATTAACCAATTTTGTATAAATTATAGTCAAATTATTCGGCGGCCAACTAATACTACTTTGTATAACAATTAAATAATTTTGGTTCACACTGTACTTGTTGATTTTACTTCACTAAAATAAATCTACCAAACACTTCTCGGTTGAGCGGTATCTTTCTCGCGAGAAGTATGTAAAGACATACGAACTGACACAAGGAGAGAGAATGAGAGAGAGAGAGAGATAGAGCCCTATCTATCAAGACAGGTACCTATTTTCTGACACAGAGAGGGGAAATCTATCCAGATGTATATTCAAACTTGAAACATCTGTATAAAGTACTGAACCAATCACTAGTCCAAGAAAAAATAAAGCCCTTCAAGTGTAAAATCAAATGATGAACACCTGAAATCAGAGAGAGGGATATATATTAGATGAAGTTTAAGGGATAATAGGTTAATTGAACGCTAATTAAAGTTTAATGAAGAACCGAAGCCTCGACCCCGATTCAATCGAGTCCTAATTAGAAATATAAATTGAAAGGGTTGGCCATAGAGAGTGATGGAAAAGAAAGAGGTATTAGGCGGAGAGAAGGTACTGAGAGAGAAAATGAAGCGAGTGAAATGGGTGGTCGCGTATATCTAAAAAATCTAAAAAATTCAAACAACTTCTGAAAATTTGGGCGGCTATTAACACAGATTTTACCGGCTTAGCCCAAGTATGGGCAGATATGAGTCCGGTTAGATACACACATATGTTTATACTTTATATATTAATAATAAATTCAAATAATCATTTAATAAAAGAATTAATTATTTATGTTATTTTATCACTTCTATAATTCGTATATTTATTTTTTTAATAATTTTTTATTTTTAAAACGCATTATTATTGCACGTATTAAAATGAGGGGAATATATAATATTTTAACTTTTTATTACTTTTGAAATTTATAAACTAATTTCTTAAAATTTTTAGACCTTATAAAATTTTATGTGAAACTTTTTAAAGTTTATTAGGTATAATTTCATAAATCATCAAGTACGTTACTTATTCAATTCATAAATCATATTAAATTATTATAATTTTAATTAAAATTAATATTTAATCTTAAAAATATATTTTATTAATATTTTGTTACTCTAAGCTAACACTTTTACAATTATGTAACAAGCTGCAACACTTTCGAGCTAATGCAACACCATGTTTTAGGCTTTTGTAACACAAAAACCACCATGTTAAATTAGGCCACAAGTACCGTAGCTAAGATAACATAAGAGGTAACTTTCATTCGGAGAGGGGTTGCGATAGGCCATATATGGTGTAGTGTGAGAGAAATGCAGGTACAGCTTGAATTAATATGAATATTCTTGGTACTGACATCTATGAGGACACTGCAAATCCCATGACAGTCCGTCACAATCTAGCTCACAAAAGTTGGATTCTATTTGAGAAGTATGCCTTCTCATATAAGTGAACACAAAACCCTTGATGTCAATTCAAGCCCTTTATGCTAATAAAAGGGGGAGAAGTCTACAACTCTAAATGAGAGGGTGCAAGAGAAATATGCAGACATCAACATAGGAGGAGAAAAGATAAAAAGGGAAAATAACTAGAAGGAAATAGAGCATCAACAAAAGGGGAGTAAATACCCAAATCTTTCCATAACTTGTAGGCTATGAACTAGTTAATGCTGAAGACTTTTAAACATAATGAATTATTGACAAACCTGTCTCTAATAACTCAAATGAAGTTGGCCACATAGCTAGAGTTACAACTGAAAGCTGAGATGCAGTCACGAAGCCTAAGGGAAAGAGGACAAAAACAACTACAAGGAAGAAAAAAAATCAGTTGTTACTTCTACTTCATTAAGTTTTGAATGAATCAACTATAGTAATTACTGGATATAATAAGGATCAAATTATGTCAAAAGAAGAGCCTATCAATCCTAAGAAAGGTGGGTTACAATTCTCTTTTCTAAAAGAATTTGAAGGCCATCAAGAATGGGAAAGGTTCAAATAAACCAGTCTTCAAGTATAAAATCTCATAATTAGTAAAGAAGGCTGAGGACAATGACTCAATCATGTATCCAGCTAACATAGATGAACACGCTCTTAAATAAACTTCATGCTGACAAGATCCATGAAGTTATAAAATTGTATTCCTCCTCAAAAATATCTGAAACGCCAATATTTGACCATAAAAATATAATCAATAATATATACTTCTACATCACATCTTGAAAGAAGGATACATACTCGTGATATGAAGACACATTAGGCTTAAGAAGAGCTGAAAGTCTTACTTTCACTGCCAAAAGCCTAATACTTCGGAAATAAATGAAGATCCAGTATTTCTGTTAAAGAAGCTAAATGTTAAGGTGAGGGGTGAAGGGATCTTTCTTATCATTCTAAAAAAGATAGATTGGTGTATCAAATAGCAAGGCAATCTGAAAGAAACTATTTTCTCATCTGCCTTGTCTGAAGGAGCTACTTTCAGAATAACTTCTTTACCTCAAACCTATTTCCTTGTACACTCCATTTATCAACAGTTTAACATAATACAATTATGCATTTTTAATGTCCACAAGTCAGAATGTGTTATGTTATCATCGAGGCTTTAATTTATTGTTGTTATCCTATCAGTCATAAATTGGGGGAGATTGTTAGGAATTAAACCTAAATCCTGATGATAAGAAAATCATATTACATAATTATGTTAAGACAAACTATATCTTTCAACGACTAGCCATCTTAAGGGATAGCGGTTGAAAGATTTGCCCATCAACTGATAAGGTTCTTGTAACACTTCTCTGTGAGATACTTTAAAACCATGTCCATATGTTTGACATAAAAAAAATTAACTACATTAAGATATGAACAACGAATTAATTTGTTGCAATAAACTTATTACAAATAATATTATCATATTTATTTTAATAAACTATTTGACAAAATTATTTAAATTAGGATATTATAGTTCCAAATTTGTTTTAAGTTTTAATATATTTCAAATCCAATATATTGTTGGAAATCTCACTAACAAATATAGCAACATAGAAGCAAGTGTATAAAGAATTTAGCAAGTTTAGGCCAAGACCACAGTTAACAAAACAAAACATGCAGGTAAACAAAATCAGTAACTGAAATAATGAAGAGAGAAAGAAAGATGTACCCGAAACCATAGCTTTTAACAGTGACTGAAATAAAGGTTCATAGATACAAAATGCCAAGAAAATGATCACAGCTGAGTCACCAGGCCTTGCTCGAAGTCCTGGCTGCTCTTGAAGAGAATATTGCCCCTACCTGCTGCGTTTGGGATGCGCACAATATCTCCACCAGGATAAAACAGCTCGGAGTTTATGTTAACAGCAGCAACAAAAGCTCCACTTCGACCAGCACCTCAGTCGCCGGAAAATATCAGCACTTCAGGACTTTTGGGAGAGAAATGCAGAGAGGTTGAAGAGAAGAGAAGAGAATGTAGTATATCTAATACATTCACTTTAACCTCTATTTATAGGAGAGGAGAAAATGAAACTGTCCACACACTTAATGTCTGAATTAAACTGCTTCATTAATAAAAAATCAAAATGATCAGATTTTGAATTTAAATTACTTGTAACAGCTTTTCACATTAACACCCATTAAAGCCCACATTATTATCAGAACTTAAGTTAATTTCTGATCTGATATCAGAACTTAAGTTAATTTCTGATCTGATATCAGAACTTAAGTTAAGTTCTGAGATATCATATCAGAACTTAAGTCTGATTTTATTCATCAGTTACAGATCAGATTATATTAGTCCAGGTTCAAGGTATTTAGACTAAGCCCACTAACAAAGTGACTTTCAGTATCAAACCCAGCCCAACAATTTATAATAATCCAATCACTGATAAATAAATTCGAATTAAAATTAATTCTCAAATAAATAAAATCCTCGCCCAGGTCGCCTCGCGTACGCGAGACGCCGAGACATTCGCCCAAATCGCCCTTCGACCCCCCGGTCGGTCCGGTCCGGTCCGGTGCGGTGCGGTGCGTGGCGTGGCGGGGCGGGACGCGCGTGTGTGTGTGTGTGCGCGTGAAGCACACAACAACACAATGGACCATCACACACCTTAGTAGTTGTATACTACTCATGTGGGTAATACCATATAAAGCACACAACCTCCTTTATTTATTTCAATGTGGGACAAACATTCTCAAATTTTTTCAAGCTTTTCCAAGCTACTTTCAACTCTCATTTCTTATGGATTTCATTAAGAAAATTCTTAAAACCATACATGAAAATTTAAGTTCAAATATCATTGAACAATTTCCAATCATTAGATTTTAGGATTAACTTCAAGAACATAATTAAATTAAGCTCTAAAATCCTAATTTTCTAACAATCCCCCACAAATCCATACAGAAATGCGATCAATTTCCCATCATGACTTGTTTTTCAGAGTCGGTACCCTTCCGGGTTTGAACCCTCCTAATTCCTCTACTTCAATGGCTATCGGACTCAGATGGAATGTTTCACCTTGAATCTTAATCCGTTTAGTATAACCATATTCCATAGACGACGACAAGTCAAAGGTTATGGTGCCAATCTACGGCTTTGAGACATTAATGGTCATGTCTCGATCCTGTTCGTCGAATGCTTCAAGGATTAACCCTATCCTCTAATTGACCACACAATTACATTCGCTTAGCTGGGCATCTCCAGAGATATACTGCCTCTATCTCGTCAAATGACTTGATCCCATTCAGAGTTTTAACACTCTTGCTTTTCTGGCAGTGTCAGTACCTTCTAGGTTTACAGGGGATAGACTCAGATACTATAGTATCAACTATGTAGCAAAGGTACTTCCAATTCATCCTTACAGCTTGTTATTACCCATTGAATACACTTCGAGGGATCTCCTCTCATGTGTATTGGGTTCCCACTGTTGATGAATTATGATGGGTTGACAGTCCCATCCCCAACCTTGACTTAAGGACCACTGCAGGTTCTAGTCCTTTAGTAAGAGGATCAGCTATATTATTCTGAGTTCCTATGAACTCTATAGCTATGATCCTATCAGTCACTAAACCCCTTATAGACTTGAGTCTAACTTGGATGTGTCTCTTAGTTTTAGCATTATGCTTTTTACTGTTAATCTTGTCGATAGTTGTTCGACTATCACAGTGAATAGCAATAGCAGGAAGCGGTCTGCTTACTACAGGTATTGCAGACATAAGTCCGTGTAACCATTCAGCCTCCGTCCCTGTGGCATCAAGTGCACACAACTCAGCCTCAAAAGTAGATCGAGTAACTATAGTCTGTCTGCTTGACTTCCAGGATATTGCTCCACCAGCCAAGGTGAACACGTATCCAGTCACTCCATTGGAACCAGACTTCTTAGCTATCCAACTTGCATCACTGTACCCTTCAAGCACACCAGGAAATCTCCTGTAGTGTAAACTAAGGTACATTGTGCCTTTTAGATATCTAAGTACTCTATCAAGAGCATCCCAATGAGTTCTATTTGGACAGCTTGTATATCTAGCCAATTTAGACACAGAATATGAAATATCTGGTCTAGTACAGTTAGCAAGATACTGCAAGCTCCCAATAATCTGAGAATACCTTAACTGAGACACAGGCACTCCTGAAGTATTCTTGATAAGGGAAACTTTCGAATCATAAGGTGTACTAGCGATTCTACACTGTTAATAACCATATTTCTCAAGTATAGATTTCTCTATATAATGAGATTGAGTCAAGGTTATTCCTTCAGTGGACTGAATCAGTTTGATTCCAAGAATCACACTTGCCTCACCCATATCCTTCATTTCAAAATGCCTTTTCAAGAATTCTTTAGTCTCGTTAATAATCTCAATATTGGTTCCAAACAATAAAATGTCATCCACATATAGGCACAAAATAACACACTCATTACCTTTAACTTTAGTGTAGACACACTTATCACTTTCATTAATCTTATAACTGAAAGGCAATATAGTTTCATCAAACTTTTTATGCCAATCTCTGGGAGCTTGTTTCAAGCCATAGATGGACTTGATCAACTTACATACTTTCCTTTCATTGCCTGATGCAACAAATCCATCAGGCTGATCCATATAAATCTCTTCTTCAAGTTCACCATGAAGAAAAGCCGTCTTTACATCCATCTGATGGATGATAAGACCATGGACTGAAGCCAATGCTATAAGCATTCGGATTGTTACCATTCTTGCAACCGGAGAGTATGTATCAAAATAATCAATTCATTCCTTTTGCTTAAAACCCTTAGCTACCAGTCTAGCTTTGTACTTATCTATTGAGCCGTCAGGGTTCAACTTCCTTTTAAAGACCCATTTGCACCCAATAGTAGAACACCCAGGAGGGAGATCAACCAACTCCCATGTTCCACTAGAAACAATAGAGTCAATTTCACTCTTGACAGGGCCCTTCCAGTGCCTTGACTCAGAAGAATCCATAGCTTGCCGGAAAGTTAAAGGTTCGTCCTCGATATTGTAAGTGATGAAATCACCTCCAAAATCCTTGACTACCTTTGCACGCTTACTTCTCCTTGGTTCCTCTAGTTCCTTAGGACTAGAGCTACTACTAGTTCCGCCCCCACATTTGTCATCTTTTCCACATGATCAGGAATAGAACTTGATGTGTGAGTAGGATCTTCCTCAGAAGTCGTTTCAGGTATTCCAGTCTTCATAGGGTAGACATCCTCAAAGAATGTCGCATCTCGAAATTCAACTATCGTGTTTGCCATATACCATCTATGTCAGATTTTAACACTAAAAATCTCATAGCTGTAGTGTTTCAAGATAGCCCAGAAAGATACAGTCAACAGTCTTTGGACCTAGTTTCTTTCTCTTGTGTTCAGGAACAAGCACCTTAGCAAGGCACCCCCACACACGAAGATACTTAAGACTAGTCATCCTGCCTTTCCATAACTCCAAGGGTGTTTTATCCATGTGTTTCAGAGGGACTCTATTCAAAATATGGCAAGCCGTATTTAGAGCCTCTCCCCACATGTATTTAGGCAACCCAGAGTTAATAAGCATACTATTAATCATATCTTTAAATGTTCTGTTCTTTCGCTCAGCAACCCCATTAGACTCAGGTGTGTATGGTGGAGTAACTTCATGAACTATACCATTGTTTGCACAAAATTCATTAAAAGCATTACTCGTATACTCACCACCTCTATCAGATCTCAACCTTTTAAGTAACTTACTAGTTTGTTTTTCTACTTCAGTTTTATATATAATGAATTTACTAAGTGCTTCATCCTTATGTCTAAGTAAATAAACATAACAGTATCTACTACTATCATCTATAAAAGTAATGAAGTATCTAAACTGGTCCTTGGTCAACACACCACCAAATTCACAAATATCATGTGTACTAAATCTAACAAGTCTGAATCCCTAACAACGTTATGAAAAGGTTTCCTTATCTGTTTAGCAGACACACATACTTGACATTTAGAATTCTTTTCTATGGTATATTTTGGAATCAACTCTAAGTTCATCATGTTCTTAAGAGCACCAAAGTTTAAATGACCTAGTCTAGCATGCCAAATATTTGAGGATTCAATACAGTTAACAGTAGGAATAACATTATAATTCAAATTTCCCAAAACGGGATCCGCATTAATAACAAATAAACCATTTGACAAGTAACCCTTGCCAAAGAATGTACCAGTGTGAATAAGGACTACTTTATTACACTTGAACGAAATTTCAAAACCACTAGAAACTAAACAGCTTCCACTTATTATATTTCTACGCATGTTGGGAACATGATGCACTCTCGTCAGAGATAGAATACGTCCTGAAGGGAACTTCAGATCCACGTTTCCAACTCCATGTACTTGAGCAACACTAGCATTCCCCATCTTCACAGTCAGGCTATGACTCTGTTGATAAGATACAAATAAACTAATATCAGCACAAATATGTACATTAGCTCCAGTATCTATCAACCATTCATTTGACAGATAGGTAGAAAATATTACAGGGTTGTAGGATACATACCGGTCAACGTCGGTTTCAGAAGCCGTAGCCTCACCAACAACCATGTTCACTACAGGCCCACTTGCGGTTCCAAGCACAACATTCGCTTGCGCTACCTCGGTTTTCTTCGCTTTCTTCGTAGGGCAGTCCTTACTCCAGTGCCCAACCTGCCCACAAGACCAGCATGGTTTGTTTGCCTTGGGTTTCTTGGCCTTGTCCTTGTCACTCTTAGGTTTATTACTATTAGCTTTCTTAGCAAAAGCCTTCCTCTTTTGTCCTACAGTTGTTGTTTACCTTCGAGGTACCGTGTTCAGTTGGCATCACATGTCCCTGTTTGGACTTGTGTTGTTCTTGCACCGAGATGTCCAGCATAAGGTTGGTCCAGGTGATCTCTCCTTTCTGTCTTTTCAGGGAGAGAGAGAACTCTTCCCAAGACTTCGGGAGTTTTTCAATCACACTCATCACCTTGAACTTCTCCGGGAGATTCATTCCAGACTCCTTCAAAGCATGCACTATCATCTCGAACTCATGCACCTGCTCAGTCATAGACTTACTGTCCACCAGCTTGAACTCGAGGAACCTTGCCACAGAATACTTTTCTAGACCTTGTGAGTCAGTATTATGTGTCTGGTCCAGCTTCTCCCATAAGAGTTTTGCAGAGTAGGCATCAGAAGAATAGACATCAAACAAAGTGTTTGTTAGTGCCGCCAGAATGGCCACCCTAGCCACTCCATCCTTCTCAGCCCACTTCGCAAAAGCCTTAACTGTGTCAGCCTTCTCTTGATCCACTACTGGTTTCTCATATTCCACAACCGGCCACAGACCCTTTATAGTCAGCCACAACTTCATCCTTTTCTGCCAGCGAGAAAAGCCAATGCCACCGTTGAATTTCTCCGGTAAACCGGTTAGTTCAACAGCTTGTGGGAAACTATAGGTGGTCCAATCAATGGCCCCAGCAGTTGCACCCGAACTGCTACCACCACCAACGATAACCTCACTTTCGTTAACCATTATGCTAAATTCTATATAACTAATATTCTCTTCAAGAATGTTGGAAATCTCACTAACAAATATAGCAACATAGAAGCAAGTGTATAAAGAATTTAGCAAGTTTAGGCCAAGACCACAGTTAACAAAACAAAACATGCAGGTAAACAAAATCAGTAACTGAAATAACGAAGAGAGAAAGAAAGATGTACCCGAAACCATAGCTTTTAACAGTGACTGAAATAAAGGTTCACAGATACAAAATGCCAAGAAAATGATCACAGCTGAGTCACCAGGCCTTGCTCGAAGTCCTGGCTGCTCTTGAAGAGAATATTGCCCCTACCTGCTGCGTTTGGGATGCGCACAATATCTCCACCAGGATAAAACAGCTCGGAGTTTATGTTAACAGCAGCAACAAAAGCTCCACTTCGACCAGCACCTCAGTCGCCGGAAAATATCAGCACTTCAGGACTTTTGGGAGAGAAATGCAGAGAGGTTGAAGAGAAGAGAAGAGAATGTAGTGTATCTAATACATTCACTTTAACCTCTATTTATAGGAGAGGAGAAAATGAAACTGTCCACACACTTAATGTCTGAATTAAACTGCTTCATTAATAAAAAATCAAAACTGATCAGATTTTGAATTTAAATTACTTGTAACAGCTTTTCACATTAACACCCATTAAAGCCCACATTATTATCAGAACTTAAGTTAATTTCTGATCTGATATCAGAACTTAAGTTAAGTTCTGAGATATCATATCAGAACTTAAGTTCTGATTTTATTCATCAGTTACAGATCAGATTATATTAGTCCAGGTTCAAGGTATTTAGACTAAGCCCACTAACAAAGTGACTTTCAGTATCAAACCCAGCCCAACAATTTATAATAATCCAATCACTGATAAATAAATTGAATTAAAATTAATTCTCAAATAAAAAATCCTCGCCCAGGTCGCCTCGCATACGCGAGACGCCGAGACATTCGCCCAAATCGCCCTTCGACCCGCCCCGGTCCGGTGCGGTGCGTGTCGCCTCGCGTACGCGAGACGCCGAGACATTCGCCCAAATCGCCCTTCGACCCGCCCCGGTCCGGTCCGGTGCGGTGCGTGGCGTGGCGGGGCGGGGCGTGTGTGTGTGTGCGCGCGTGAAGCACACAACAACACAATGGACCATCACACACCTTAGTAGTTGTATACTACTCATGTGGGTAATACCATATAAAGCACACAACCTCCTTTATTTATTTCAATGGGACAAACATTCACAAATTTTTTCAAGCTTTTCCAAGCTACTTTCAACTCTCATTTCTTATGGATTTCATTAAGAAAATTCTTAAAACCATACATGAAAATTTAAGTTCAAATATCATTGAACAATTTCCAATCATTAGATTTTAGGATTAACTTCAAGAAAATAATTAAATTAAGTTCTAAAATCCTAATTTTCTAACATATATACTATTAGTTAACTACAAAAATGAAAATGGATGTTCCTGAGAAAATTAAATGCAAGATTTCCCAACGAATTTGATTCGGTTGATTACTTTACTTGTTTTTTCTAGATATAGTCAAGATTTCGATCTTAAATAAATAAGATTTTTACAATATTTAAGATATTTTTTGATAACTTAATTAGATATTCTCCTGATATTCACATTAGATTTTTTGTCAAGAAAATAATATTTGATATGGTCATGAAAATATTTTTATTGGTGATATAAGCGTGAATATCTGTGGGTCCACATGCAACTAATGAATATATGACACATGATATTCTGGAGATTTTTATTTATCTAATTTGAGACCATTGTAATTAATATTTTAATTTATCTAAACAGCATAAATAAGGCCGTGTAGATCTCAATCTATCCCATTAATATTAACCGAGAGTATAAACTCTTGATTACGAGGAAAAATGGTGAAAAATAGTTTTAAGTCTCATTTTGAGGTGCTATTTGTGTTGCTAATATTAATGTTTCAAGGAAATGTTAAGGTTTTAGGTGACGAATGTTGCCAAAAATGTGTTGTATTGTGTGGAGGAAATCCGAGGTGTATGTATGAATGTTTTATACATTGTCCTTTTCTATGCACAAGTACGTATACCTATTTCTCTTTCTATAGTCTTTAAATTATAATTTATGTTTTATGTTGTCTCAATTATATAAAGTTTGTAACTTTAAACATGTTACTCTAGCTTATTAGAATTCTTGTTGCTTACCCGCTGATATTTGACTAATGTTCAAATGTTACAGAAAAATGGGAAATATATGCTATAAAATCACAAGAACGAGAAAATGCAAGGCACGGATGATGAAACTGAAAGAATCGCGAAGATTAGAATAGTTTTATCAATATTGTATGAGGTTGTTTGATTCATATATTATAATAAATTGAGACAGTTCTTATTTTTTATCATCATTTTCAATTTTATGAATGTTATTTAACAATCTGCCATCTACATGCTTAAAATTTCATGGTTTAACCAGTTTAAATTTCTAAGTACTTTGTCTTACATCATTCATTATTTGATGATACCTACTAAAATTTTGAAGCAAAGTGAACCTATATAGGATGAGCGAGTCTCTACTTCGTGGAAATTAATCAATATCAAGCTACAGTTTTAAGTTATAATTATCTTTTTTATTTTAAAATTTAAGCAACCAAACTTTAAAACAATTTTATATGGATAGTTATCGGTGTTTCTTTGACTATGTGGAGGTAGTTTAAAATGTAAAGAAAAATTATGTTAAACTATTTTTTTCGTGAATTAAAAAAAATTATTTGGCAAAACCATATAACATTTAATTTTGTTTTCAGAAAATAGAAATCGAAGAAATAATATGTAGAAGTCACTCTTTTCTTATCATAAACTATGGGTAAAATATCGAATGCACACTTAGTTTGGGACAAAGAAAATATGACTTTTATCGTTATTGATATTTCTCTACATTAAGTAGGATCGTTGAAAACTAATTTTATTATTGAGCATTTAAATCTAGGTTGTTGCATAGTAATATAAGTGTTTTTTTTATTAATTAGGCTTTCAGTGATACGCCTATAATCGTTTTAAAATTGGGTTTGGGTCAAAGTTATGTCGGATCTTTAATAATACTTTAAATTAGTCCAAATATTTTTACCCACTCACATCTTATTTTAATTGTTAAACACACCGTCTCATCCTCTTTGAGAGAATGAAAGATCTCAACCACTTGCCTACTTCTTGTTATGGGTGGAAAGTATAGATGGATTCTAGTGATGTAATGCTACCTAACATCAAAATTAGGCATAGAAATTTAAGCGAATACATTTTTTCAACATACTTAGATAACAAAAAT